>NC_056743.1:891371810-891646810 GCF_019279795.1 Protopterus annectens | reverse complement strand
ACGAGCCTGTCCTTTAACTCATCTTTTAAGTCACCAAACCGACACATTTACCTTTGTTTCTCAGGTCAGTAATATAAGCTGCAAACTTTTCCCCTGGTTTCTGATTTCTTGGGTAAAACAAATGCCTTTCTAATGTAATGTTCATCTGGGGGTTGCACATTTCCCTGAATTTGCGCTTCAAACTCTCGGGGTTGTCCCATGATTCGGGCTGTACAACAGTGTGATGGTTTTCACCTTCTCCCTCATGTACTGCTGATGCATACACAAATGAAAGCTGTCTTTCATTAGCCTCTGACCCAACTAGGTTTAACAAAATGAATGTCCCAGTGTGTGCATCTTTGTCAGAGTAAGCTGTTTGTATAAAAATATCATACTCTTGCTCAAATATTCTCCAATTCTCTGCAATATTCTGATCAAATACAAGTTATGAGGGCTTTCGAAATCCTTCTGCCATATTAACACAAACCAGTGAAGGGTTTTGCAAATATGCACAAACACACACACATAAGTCAGAAATTTATGCCAGTGTTTGTAACTTTGCCCAATAGCACAAGCCTCTGAATAACTGAACTTTGCAAAATAAATCTCTCGGGCACTGTAATACTCTCAAAATTGCTATACTGCAAACAATCACCTCTTAGTGTAAGAAACATTTCAGAGAACTGTACTGTGTGAATGAACTGGGAAGAAGAAGCTGAGAGTAAGAAACATTTTGAAGTAACTGCACCTTGCTTCGAAGTAACTGCACCTTGCGAGTAAACAGTACACAGCACACTGAAACTTCCCTCAAAATGGCAATATCTTGCTAGATAATTCTTTACAGTGCAAGAAATGTTCTGTAATGGCGATACCTTGCAAATAGACACACCCAGAACAAGAAACTTTTCGAAATGGCTATACTTCACGAAATAGTTGCATTTTGCACATAAAGTCTTTGGAATACATGCATAGTAATAAGCACACACTGTAAGCACTTTTACACACTTTGAGATACTTTGAATAACTTTAGATGTTCTTCATCTCACATTGCTGCAGTCCTTACTTATGGGTAGTCCGCTGTCCTCGGTTGGCCCGAATACCAAAGTATTAGGCTGACGTCGGTCATGGGCGCATAGCCCTGACATCAGAGCGTCAGGGTATAAAAGCGCATGACCGACGTCATATCCTCAGTCTTTTTTGCCGCATGGTCCGATGCAGAAGCAGCGTTGCAAGTGCCGTTCGGCTTTCTGAAATTTTTCGTTTTCGGAGTTTCAGACATACCAAGTTGGGCTAAGTACCCCGTTGGGGAACATTTTTGTTTTTTCTTGCCTCAGTTATTTACCGGATGTCAGACATTCCTCCTCGGCAAAGGATGGAGGCTCACAAACAGATTTCATTACTTCTTCACATGGGAGCTATACAGCCAGTACCTCCTTCAGAAGTGGGTCTAGGGTTTTATTCCCGCCTGTTTCTAGTACCAAAGAAAGGGAACACGTGGAGACCGATTTTGGATTTATCTCTCCTCAACACTTATTTGGACATTCCAAAGTTCAAAATGTTGACACTACAACAGCTTTTACCTCTGCTGGGAAAAGATCACTGGATGGTAACTCTGGATCTAAAAGAGGCTTACCTTCATGTTCCTATCAGGCCCAGTTGCAGGAAGTACCTGCGTTTTCGAGCTGGAAATTTACATTATCAGTTCTCTGCATTGCCCTTTGGCTTATCTACTGCGCAGAGTGTTCACAAAGGTTCTGGCTCCAGTGATAGCCTTTTTCAGGATGGAAGGAATACAAATTTATCCTTATTTGGACGATTGCCTGATTATTGCACAAGACAAGGACGAGCTTCTTCAGCATCTATAGTATGTGATGGTAGTGTTAAGATGCCTAGGGTATTCTGTGAACGAAACAAAGTCCAGTCTAGTACCCTCTCAGGACATGTGCTTTCTGGGTGTGAGACTGAATACAGCTTCCCAGATGGCCTTTTGACCCCGGACAAACAGAAAAGTCTTTCACTTTATTTCCATCAAATGTCTCTACAGTCCAGGCTGACTGCAAGGACAGTCCTTCAAGCCTTGGGGTTCATGGCATCTTGTATTCTGGTGCTTCCCAATGCCAAATTGCATATGAGGAAGCTTCAATGGTATCTCAAAAATCTATGGACACAACACTGCCAAGATCTAGACACTGTCATTCAGATAATACCTTGCATTCAGAAGGAATTTTTGTGGTGGGCTCAGGAATGTCACCTAAACAAGGGACTCTGTGTGACCCGACCAGAGGCGAGTCAGATTCTAACGACGGATGCCTCGGACAGGGCTTGGGGAGCACACCTCAATGGAAAATGGGTGCAAGACACGTGGCCTGCCAGACTTCAACATTTGCATATCAACTTGAAGGAGATGTTAGCAGTACAATTTGCATTGATGGCTTTCAAGGATTTACTTCACCCAGGGCAGGTGTTGATTCTAACAGACAACACAACTGTCATGTGGTACATCAACAAGCAAGGGGGAACTCATTCGTACCCTCTTTGCAGACAAGCGATGATTTTGTGGGAGACAGTTACAACCTCAATCTTCAGGCAAGATTTCTACCAGGAGCACAGAACTCCTTAGCAGATGTATTGAGCAGACAAATAGTGGATCCTCACGAGTGGAAATTGGATCCTCAGGTATTTCAAAAGTTGACAGTGTCATGGGGAACTCCAGACATAGATCTGTTCGCTTCTCCGCTAAATTACCAGTTGCCAAAGTTTTGCACAAAAAGGTTTCATCCCACAGCTTGGAAGGTGGACGCTCTGTCATTCAGTTGGAACAATCTTCATGTATATGCCTTTCCACCTCTACCTCTTCTGCCCAAGGTTCTCTTGAAGGCCAGACAAGACAAGCCATCCATGAATCCTGATAGCACCGGATTGGCCTCGACAACACTGGTACCCACTACTGAGGAGTTTGGTCAGAGAGCCTCCATGGCCTCTGCCTTTGATTCCACACCTTTTGTCTCAGGAGGGCAATCACTTTCTCAATGTCAGAATTCAGTCTCTGCATCTAACAGCCTGGCATATTCTGTTTTAGACTCTGGAGGTTCTCAGCTTCCACAACAAGTTTTGAATGTTATTTTGGAGGCCAGGAGGCCTAGTACAAGGAAAGTTTATGCTGATAAATGGAGGAGATTTTTTATTTGGAGCAAAGGGAAGGACTTTGATGTTTCCAAGCCTAATTTGAGTGCTTCTTTACAATATCTTACTGAGTTATTGGACAAAGGTTTGTCCTTCTCCTCCATAAAGGTTCATGCTGCAGCCATTTCGCTAATTATGACTGTGACCCTCCTTTATTCTCTCATCCTTTGTTTAAGCAGTTTCTCAGAGGGGCAAAGAACATAAGACCCCCACGTGAGCTCCTACTCCTGCTTGGGATCTCAATTTTGTGTTGGAAAAGCTTACTCTACAACCTTTTGAGCCTGCAGCTACTGCCGAGTTAAAGTATTTGTCATGGAAAACTGCTTTTTTGTTGGCCATTACTTCTGCAAGAAGGGTTTCTGAATTACAGGCCCTTATGGCAGTGGAGCCTTTCTTGATTTTTCATAAGGATAGGGTATCTTTGCGTACTAATCCGTCCTTTATGCCTAAAGTGGTTTCTAGTGTGGCCTTAAACCAAACTATTCATTTGCCTACTTTTTATGCAAATCCTCAAAATAAAGGGGAGAAGATTTTGCATACTTTGGATATTCACAGGCAGTTGCGTTATTATTTGAGCAGAACCAGGGAGTTCAGACAGTCTCAGCAGTTGTTTGTTTCTTTTGCTTTGGGTTCACAGGGTAGACCTGTTTCAAAACAAACTATTTCTAAATGGATTGGGTTTTGTATTTCTTTTTGTTATTCCCATCATGGTAAGGAAATTCCGGCTGGAATCAGACCTCATTCCACTAGAGCTACTGCAACTTCTACTGCCTTTCTAAGGGGGGTAGCTACAAAGGATATTTTGGAAGCAGCCACTTGGAGTTCAGTACATACTTTTTCTGAACATTACCACCTTCCTCTTTATTCTAAGTCTAGGGCTGGATTTGCCACTGCAATATTACAGGGCATTTTAGCAGCCCCTAATGCTTTATGATTTTGCCAACCTCCCTTTCCGTTGCTTTGGGATTCTACCCATAAGTAAGGACTGCAGCAATGTGAGATGAAGAACATAGTACAGTTTTGTACCTACCATAAATGTAGATGTTCAAGATCCACATTGCTGCAGTCCAATTTCCTCCCTCCTTCCCTCTGTAGCTTAGCATGGTTATATGGTTTGGGTGATGGCTGTAGTTGGGCATATCTTTTGGGAAGGTACTCTGTTTTTTGGCTGTGGCCTTTCTTTTAGGGCCTTCTGACATCTGGGGCAAGAAAAGACTGAGGATATGACGTCAGTCATGCGCTTTTATACCCTGACGCTCTGATGTCAGGGCTGTGCGCCCATGACCGACGTCAGCCTAATACTTTGGTATTCGGGCTGACCGAGGACAGCGGACTACCCATAAGTAAGGACTGCAGCAATGTGGATCTTCGAACATCTACATTTATGGTAGGTACAAAACTGTACTTTATACCCTTGATAAAATATGAAGTCATAGTTATGCCAAAAAACATGCAGTCGCCTTGCTTTATTTATGCTTAATGTGTCCTTTTGCTCTTTCCATATTAATTTTGCTCGTTTACTCTCTTTTCATGCCCATTGTATTTTTCTCGTGCTCGTTTTATTCCAAATGTGCCCATTTTGCTTTAAACATACTTGTTTTTCTTTTCTGATCGTTGTATCAAATATCTTGATCTTTAATAAACCTTTTGTACTTCTTGCTTGTCTAATAATGTGGTTTGTGCCCTTGTAATGCTCCGTTTTTATCTTTTATGAAATAAACCGTGCAAGTATTCATTACCTTGGATTCTTTTCTGGCCCTTTTTTGTGCTTGTTTCTCTTAGTTTACCTTCACTGTTATCTGTGCACCTCGTAGCTCTGAATATCAGTCTCTGGAATCCCAGTTCTGATACCATGTTGCTTGTCTAATCAGGATGCAATAGACAAGTCTTTGTGGGTTCTGTTCAAGCAGCTTTATTATGTACAGACACATCAGGATTGAAGCTTATTTAACTTCAGCTTGGGTAACTTGTATACAAACTAGCTACGTTCATTCATACATGCATGCTCACTCTCTGCCTGCACTTTCAAAATAGCACTGAGTGCATCACATGCTTGCTATTTATATGTGCACATTCAGTCCTTGATATGCTTCTTAAAGATATAGCACTCACACACTGTTCTACAGAGGTATTTAATTTTATTTAATAGATATATATTTAACTTGCCTCTGTTGTACTCCCTTGGAGCTGGTAAATATAATTATTAGTGTGAGAAATATGGAGAGGCGCAGCAAGTTTCTTACTGTTTTAATGAGTAATTAGGTTTATTCATCTTTACTTAATAGCATGTTATTACACTGCTAGATGTACTCAACATTTCTTTTTTTAAACATCTTTATTAAATTATCATTTAAGACTTAGGCAAACATTAACAGGAAAGAAAAAAAAATCATCTGCATTCATTATGTTTCCCATATCTTTTCTTTGTAATTGTCATCAGTCCATTATTGCATATAATGCTAAACTCCTGCCTTCCCTTAAACCTCATTCCTCCTCCTGAACATTATTCAGCATGTATTGTTCCCACAATTTCCATTTATTTCTCTGTAATTTGCTCCTTCCTTCCAACAGTTCTTATCTCTTTTACTATGTTCATTATGTCAAATACAGTTAGTTTAGACTTTGATTTCCATTTTCACATAGTTGCTTTTTGGCAGCCAACATAATTAAACTTAATAAGGCCTTATTTTGTCTAGGCAATTCAGATCTGGTGTCCCAGCTCAAAAAATCAGATCAATGGTTATAACCATTTGCTTACTCAGTATTTCTGACAGTACTCTGTAGGACATTTTTAAAAATCTTCTAACTCATTAAATACAGGTTCCCAGTTACCTCTTTCTTACCCATCACACCAACATTTACTGCCTACCTAAGGAAAGATTTATAGTCTATTTGGGGTATCAAAATTCCTATGCAAACACTTAAGGAAAGATCCTAAACCCTTCTTATGAGACATACATATGTCTTCCCATTGTTCTTTTGTAAATTCCTTTTCCAATCTCTTTTCCCAGCGTTGTCTCACCTCTTACTCTTACAGTTATCCGCATTTGTTTATAACCTACTAAATATCCCTTTTTTAACAGCATCTTGTGTTCCATGTTCAACTAAAAACTGCACCAGAGCGGGTCTTTTACTTAAAATTCCTATATCCCTTTCTGTTTGCCTATACTCTGATATCAGTTCTTGGTAGGGAAGGCAGTCGACAGCATGCAGTCCAAACGTCTTGACCTCATCCTGCTCCATTACCTGTTTCTGTCTAGTTATTTGCTCTCAGTGCCTTGGTTCCTTTCCCAGTTTTCTCTGGTGAATTCCAGCCCCTGCTTACCTATTTCCTGTACTGTTACTTAAGTCACCCCTATTGGTAAAGCCTCCTTTCTCCATTGTTGTGTTGGCTTAGTTCTTCAGATGTTTTCTACTACTTTATGAATATAATATTCTGTATAGTTGTAATTATTCCCTTAAGGATCTGCATCTAAAATCCCACTCTCTCTCTCTTGAACTTCCCAACTGCTTCGTCACCATCCCTTTTGAGATGTTCATCATGTTACCCTGCTGCAGTCATCACACTTGGGTTATCCTGCTGTCAGGCGGTCCCACAGTCGGCCCGAAATCCAAAGTCTTGGTCCGGCGTCAGTTGCTGTCGCTTCTTCCCTGACGTCAGTGCGTCAGGGGTATACAAGAGGCATCCGATGCCATTTTCTCCAGTCTTTCTTGCCACGTGGTGCCCGAAGCAGAAGCAGTTCGCAAGTGCCGGTCGGCCGACACCTGAGATTTTCGATTTGAATTTTCAGTCCGAAGTCGTCAATAAAGCTAAGTACCCCGTTGGGGAACATTTTCTTGCCTCAGTCTGATGTCAGAAAAAGTTAACAATTGCATTTCTTGTGGGAAGCAAATACCTCATAAGGACTTCCATTCCTATTGTATTCCTTGCCTAGGCCCAGACCACGACGTCACAGGTTGTCGGTTTTGCGCTAGGTTTAATAAACGCACTATCAAACGCCGTTTTGACTTCGCACGGCATTATTTTGGTAGGAAATTCAATTATATCATGCCGTCGGAGCAGCCGACGACCGCAATTCTTAAAAAAACACAAGGATAAGGACAGGCAGCCTAGGAATAAGCCAGACCCCGAGGCCTCAGCTGGGCCTGTCGTCGGTTCTCCGGTTTTCATTGAGGCGCCTACGCATCCCCTGACGACCACAGAGCTGGAACCCCAGACAGCTGCCGACTCCCACGCGGAGTCTACTAGGCCGACTCAGCCATCTAGCGACACCGGAGCAGATTTAGGCATCGGTGCAGAGGAAACACCTTCGGTTGCAGAAGGTGTCTTCAGACCGACTACACTCGCCATTTAATCTTATACTAAGCTTAAAACTCCTTTAAAACCTAAGAAAACTGTTCATCAGTCAACAGGTCAAGGCCCCATGCCTAAGAAGCAGATGCTTAAGATGGATGAAGATTTAATTACCCTTATCATGGGTTCCCATCCCCCTCCTGATAAAAGACCAAAACAAGAGGAGGATTATGCATCCTCTGACCAGGTTTCTCTCTCCTCAGATTCTTCTGAAGAACAGGATTACACTTTTCCACCTTATGAGGATTCTGATGCTGAAGACTTTATTCCCTCAGCATCTCCCCCTGAAGACTACTCCGTTGGGGAAACATTACATGCCATGAGGGAACATTTCCACTGGGAAGGCCAGGATTACTCAGATTCTAAGAAAAGACTCAGAGAGTTCCTTCTATTACCCCAGCACAGACCTCTTGATATTTCTCCTGTTTTAGATATTGTGGATGATGTCTACTTGGAGTCTAGTTTAAATCCAGACTCTCTACCTCCTGCTCCAGCCAAACCAGACAGATACTACAGAGTACCTGACTCACACAAATTCCTTCATAAAAGCCCTGTAGCTGACCCAGAAACCATTTCCCATGGTCCTAAGGGAGCAAAGGCTTCTATGGCTAAAAATCCTGTGCCCTCTGAAAGAGATTCCAGAGCCCTACATAGATGGGGAAAGAAAATATACACCTCTGCAACTCTGGCTATGCGAGCATTAAATTGCCAGTTTCACATGTTGAAATATCAACAATTCCTGATGTCTCAGTTAAAACAAAATATGAGCACACACTCAGAACAGCCTGAGTTCAAGGAAATGCAGGATCTGTTGCATGCAGCTGAACAGGTGGGCAAGCATACTTTACAATGCGGATTTGATTCACTGGAAGCTTCCTGCAGCGCAGCTGTTACTGGCTCAGTCATTCGTAGACATGCTTGGTTAAAAGAGCAATCCCTCCCTGACCACGTTAAAGCAAAATTATTAGATGCACCTTTACAACAGGATGTATTATTTGGTGTCAAAGCAAAAGAGGTTTTAAAGAAAATGGAGGGTAAGGCTAAATGTATGCAAACGGTCAAGGATTTCTTGCAGGTACAACCCCTCGTTTCAGCAGAAATTGGCCAGCAAAAAATTGGTCCTTTCCAGCTTCAGACAGATCACAGAGGGGCAAATGCAGACGCCTAAGGGGCAGAGGTAAGTCACAGGGCCCTTACAAACCTCGCCAATTGGGTTTTGCTACCCAGAAAGGAGGAGAAGACAGGCCCCAAACTAACAGAAGGCAGACGCAATGACTCTATCCTCAAACTACCAAGCAAATCTCTCCTGGCAACACCCTTGGGAGGAAAATTAGCATTTTTTGCAGACAACTGGCACATCATCACAAAAGACAAATGGGTTCTAAACATTGTCTCTCAAGGATACAGATTCCACTTTCATACCTTACCAAGGATCAAAGGAATGCCAAACCTGCCACCAAATCAATGGGCAGAGGCACAAAAACAAATTACAGCTCTCATGAACATGAGAGCCATTCAACAGGTACCTACACAGGAGCAGGGACAAGGATTTTACTCAAGACTTTTCCTAGTTCCAAGAAAGGACAAAGCATGGAGACCCATTCTGGATCTTTCAATTCTGAACACCTATCTGCAAGTACCAAAATTCGAGATGCTAACACTTCAGCAGCTTCTTCCCATGCTGGGCAAGAATGCTTGGCTAGTCACTTTGGACCTCAAGGAGGCATACCTGCATGTCACTATCAGACAAAAGTGCAGAAGATACCTCCGCTTCATTGCAGGTTCAACACATTATCAGTTCTCTGCACTGCCCTTTGGCTTATCTACTGCGCCCAGGGTCTTCACAAAATGCCTGGCACCAGTAATTGCATACTGCAGACAGAGGAATTCAAATATACCCATACACAGACGACTGTCTTATTCAAGCAGAAAGCAAGGGCATTCTTTTACAGCATCTGGCATTTGTCAAACACCTTCTAAGTTGCCTAGGGTACACAGTAAATGAAAAGAAATCAAAACTAGTGCCCTCAGAAAACATAACATTCCTGGGTGCCAGCTTGAATACAACGGCCCAGATGGCTTATCTCACACCAGCCAAACAAAGACAGCTGTCTCAATATTTCAAAATAATGGCAACAAAGACCCAACTCCCTGCAAGAAAAATTCTGCAGGCCTTGGAATTCATGGCATTCTACTAATATCATTTGCAAAACTGCATATGAGGAAATTACAATGGTACCTGAAAAGCGTATGGACTCAGCACAGCCACAGCTTGGAAACAATGATGCCACTCATTCCCTGCCTTCAACAGGAGTTTCTGTGGTGGGCACAGGCATGTCACCTCAACAACGGTCAGTCTTTCACCTTACCCACAGCCAGGCAAACTATGATAAACCGATGCATCAGACTATGCCTGGGGAGCACACATGGCAGGACAGTGCATTTAGGGCAAATGGACTACAGATCAGAGACACCTGCATATCAATCAAAAAGAAATGCTAGCAGTACAGAATGCCCTAACAGCTTTCAAGGACCTTCTACACCCAGGACAACTACTAATAAGGACAGACACCACAGTTATGTGGTACATAAACAAGCAAGGGGGCACGCATTCCTACCCTCTATGCCGCCAAGCAATGACCTTGTGGAACACTGCACTGTCTTACCAGGTTCAATTACAAGCACAATTCCTGCCAGGAAAGAAAAACACATTGGCAGATGACCTAAGCAGAAACATCATGGATCCACACGAATGGAAACTAGTTCCACAAG
The DNA here is from genome assembly GCF_019279795.1 of Protopterus annectens. NCBI lineage: Eukaryota > Metazoa > Chordata > Ceratodontiformes > Protopteridae > Protopterus > Protopterus annectens. Next base: position 891,636,522 of record NC_056743.1, on the reverse strand, counting down.
TATTTGCATTGATAACTCAAAAACGGGGACGCCCAGACATAGATATGTTTGCAAGCCCCCACAACCACCAACTTCAAATATTTTGCACAAGGACCTTCCATCCACTAGCTTGGAAAGTGGACGCTCTCTCATTCATTTGAAAAACATTAACAGTCTATGCCTTCCCTCCACTGCCTCTTCTTGCAAAGGTACTGCTGAAAGTCAGATCAGAGAGGCCACAAATGATTCTCGTTGCACCAGATTAGCCACGCCAACAATTGGTATCCAATTTTAAGGACCATGGCCCAGGACCCACCATGGATTTTTCCACAAATACCTCACCTGCTTACCCAGCGAGACAATCTGATTCTACAAGATTTTAAACCTGGCTGCATGGCAAATTACCTAAACAACCAGCCAACACCTTTATCCAAAGCTGTTATGGATGTCATACTGGAGCCTAGGAGGCCCAGCACCAGGAAAACCTATTCAGACAAATGGAAAAGATTTTGCTCCTGAAACCAGGCTAAAGGCTTAAATCCCCTGGAGACCAACATTCCTCAGATTCTACAATATTTAACTGAGATGTTATACAAAGGACTTTCCTTTTCATCTATTAAGATCCACGCCTCAGCAATTTCAACTCATTACAGCACGGATCCTCCTTTATTTTCACATCCACTCCTAAGACAGTACCTCAGAGGGGCTAAGAACTTAAGACCGCCAAGGAGAGCTCCAACACCTACTTGGGATCTCAACTTTGTCCTGGAAAAGCTTATACTGCCGCCCTTTGAACCAGCTTTTTCAACTGATTTAAAATTTCTTTCATGGAAAACTGCCCTACATCTAGCAATAACCACAGCTAGAAGAGTCTCAGAACTACAGGCACTAATGGCAGTGGAACCTTTCCTCATTTTTCATCAAGACAGAGTTTCTCTATGAACTAATCCTTCCTTTATGCCAAAGGTGGTATCCAGTGTGGCCCTAAACCAAACCATTCACTTGCCCATCTTCTTCCCAAATCCACAGAACAAAGGAGAAAGACTCCTGCACTCTTTGGACATTCACAGGCAATTACGTTACTACTTGGATAAAACTAGGGCTTTCAGAAAAAACTGACCAGCTCTTTGTAGCCTATGCTACAGGATCACAAGGAAAAGCTATCTCAAAACAGACCATTTCTAAATGGATAGGACATTGCATACGTTTCTGCTACACACATCATGGGAAACCAGTACCTGCTAACATTAGGTCCCACTCCACCAGGGCTACAGCTACATCAGCAGCCTTTCTCGGGGGAGTGCCAACCAAGGATATTCTGGGAGCTGCTACTTGAAGTTCAGTGCACACCTTCACCAAACACCATCACTTACCTCTTTACTCTAAGACTAGAGCTGGTTTTGCCACTGCAGTTTTGCAGGGCCTACTAGCCTCTTCTAACCCTATTTGACTCCACCTTCCCTCCTTAGCTTTGGGATTCAACCCAAGTGTGATGACTGCAGCAGGGTAACACGATGAACATAGTACAATTTTGTACCTACCATAAATGTAGATGTTCGAGTGTTCACCCTGCTGCAGTCCAGGTTACCCTCCCTCCATCCCCTCTGAACTAGTTGAACTTATCTCTACCACTTTATCCTATACTACCTCTGTGGTGTATTTGCTTGTACCTAAGGGTTTTGTTTTATTTTTATATAGCCATATGTATATATATATATATATATATATATATATATATATATATATATATATATATATATATTTTTTTTTTTTTTTTTTTTTTTTTTTTTTTTCCTGCCTACCTTTTGGGGGCACCTGACATCTGGGGCAAGAAAAACTGAAGAAAATGGCGTTGGATGCCTCTTATATACCCCTGACGCACTGACGTCAGGGAAGAAGCAACAGCAACCGATGCCGGACCAAGACTTTGGAATTTGGGCTGACTGCGGGACCGCCTGACGGCAGGATAACCCAAGTGTGATGACTGCAGCAGGGTGAACACTCGAACATCTACATTTGTGGTAGGTACAAAACTGTACTTTATAACCTTATGCTTATGTTATATATGAGCCTTAACTGTTTACCTGATCTGAAGGGATACTTTAAAGTCTATCCTAAACCATCTTGTTCTGTTGGAAGGATCAGCTTATCCTACATGCCTCTTGCCCTCTTCTCCCTCCTAGATAAATTCCTCAACTCTTTATTATTATTCACAACTTCTCTGGTTGATAAAAATATGCCTGACCCATATATAAAATTAAATAGACTAAAAACATTTTCACTACTTGTATCTTACTATTCATATCCATAAACAAGACCTTCCAGGTTCTCAGTTTTTGCATTATCTTTTGTTTAGTCTCTTTCCATGTACCCTTTGCTGCCATAGCAAAAATACTTCATCTTATTGTGTTCCCATAAGTATAGGTATTGCTGAACCAGTTGGTGTGAGAGTGCATGATTTACAGCTATAGCATTTGTTTTGTTTTTATTAATTTTATTTCCTGAGAATACTTGCAACTATCTCAAAATGTTCCTTAATCCTGAGATGTCCTTTTCTGGTTCTAGCAGGTACAAAATAATATCTTTGTATTTGAGTGCCTTATTTTCATAAACAAAAAAAAAAAACTAAATACATTTTCAAAACACCCCACCCTTATTAATTATAATTATAAAGACATCAAACTATGTGTATCTTCAAAAAACAAAGTATAACTCTCGAGATAGGAACAGTTGTACCCACAGGCAGTGACGTAACTTAAGGTTAGCCATGCCAAAGCGTGTGCTACAGCTTGTGTTTCTACTTAAGTCAGCAAACAGCATTATCTCTGTTCTCTTCCCAGATGTGAAAAACAGCTGTATGCTTTCGGAAATTAACTCTTAGCCCAAAGGAAAAAAAAGTGCACTGCCCATCTTTAAATAAATCTAAATTGTACACTATTCTGTTAGGTTGGTATTTCTTATTCACATCCGATAATTTCAAACTGTATTTTTCACTGAACTGCTTGTCATTTTACCTTTAAACTTTGCATTTACCTCTGCAAAGAATGCTTAGAACTCACAAGGTTAATTGCTTGCACGTCTTCATGGAAAAGTACCCAGTAATGAATATTTGTAAATTGTACTCTGAATAGTCTGTGCAGCTGCCTTCAGCTGCAGACCTCTTGACTCCCACTGAAGATTTGCTAACGTAGGAAAAAAAAGTTAATGTTTTTGCATATGAAGAAACCTGGCATTTTTCATGGCTTGTAACATTTTGTCTTTTTGAATCCTATTTGCTTACAAAAAACACGTGCTTATAGCTTAAGTCAAGAACATTAATCTAGACATCTACCTTTGTAAAAATTAGATATCTTAATTCTACATGTAATATAATCAGTGGACGTTTACACCCCATCTCCACACCAGATCTGTATCATGTTATCGTAAAATGAAAATGTCGAACAGCACATCAGCGAAAGTGCCAAAATGTTGAGGGTCCATTTTTGAGATTGCAGTACAGTGAAGATTGGGATATTTGCCTTTTCCTCACTGTAGTGTGATCTTTGAGTTTGAATATATATTTAGTGGGGGGGTGCAGCTTCTCAGAATACCGAATTTGAGTTTCGGCATTTTCGCTCTTGTGAGCATTCAACATTTTGCATCTTCGATGTTATGATATAGACGCTCCACCCCAGCATCCCATGATCACAGCATGTAAACATTAAACTTGCTTTTGTCTAGCTTTTCTTTTGATAAACTGTAAAGCGTATATTTCTTACAACTAAAAATGTACTTGTTTACTTAGATATCTTTTACACACAGCAATCACTGAAAACATTTACCCATGACCTCATACTATACAAAACTGCTTTGCGATCTATAACATGGACTTTATATCATTAAAGTCATTATTGTGTATCTTTTTTTTTTTTTTTTTGTGCTATCAAAACAGTAATTACCCATACGTTTGTTGACCTTTGTTTAGTCTGTGATTGGGACTGTTGCTTCTTTCTTACACGTTTTGTGAAACATGGTGTTTCCTTCTTGCATGTCTGTTAAACACCAATTTATATTTGTATTTTGTGTGGAGCTTTTCTCCATGGGCCTTCGCTGAAAAAGGACCTGTGTCCAGACAGACTTTCTTGGTTAACAAATGTAAAATGAATAAAATAAAAAAGTAAAATTACATGTTTTATATAAATACTAATAAGAACGAAGTGTTTTACAGATAGTGTTTTCCTTGTTTCGGTTTCATTCTGAACTTTATCAGCAGTGTGGGTTAAATGCTTTGCAGTACACCCACATGTTTACAAAGTTAAAAAAAGTCCAGTCTTTTTCAGCTACTTTTTCTTGAAAAGCCAGATTTCACAAATGCGAATGATGCTTTATAGTCTCCAATTAATTTTCTAATTTCAGTGTTGCTAGTCTTTTTCCTGTTTGTCTCCATCTCCCAACATGAGACTGTACTGTGGTTCAAGTCCAAGGTAATCTTGATTCTTCTAGTCAACTCTTGTGCATTTTTCAGTCACTCAGGATATACTGGGAATGTCTGTGTAGAATGACATGCAAAGTCCCCTTCCGCTTGCTGGCTCATTTTTTTGTTAGATAAGCTTCCTTTCCTCCTTAGCTTGTTCTGCATCAAAAGATGTCTTTGATCCTCCAGGAAAAATACACTGAAGACAGTGGATATAACAGCTTGAATCACACACTTGCCTCTCAACAGTACCTGGTAGCAGCTTGAATCTCTCACTTGCCTCTCAACAGTACCTGGTAGCAGCTTGAATCTCACACTTGCCTCTCGACATTCCCTGATTGCTTGGGTAAGTTTGCTTCTGTTCTGCCTGGAGTACAGTGCATAATTATTTTGTAGAAACTATGTGGACTCCAGTTTTTCATATTTTGCTTCTGCCACCATTTTGTCAAAATCAGATCTTACTGCTGGAATGATTACATCTTTAATAGTATAGGTCTTTGCTGCTTTCTCACAGACAGTTTTGGAGCATACACTTTGTATGCCCTTTCAGTTAACAGATCCCGCTATGACACACCAGTCATGTTGCTTATTTTTTATTTCATAATAGTTGTCTGTTTTTCTAGTTTCTCTGGTACAGCGGAAAATCTCAGGCTTTTCTCAGTGCACTCATTTTCTCTAACTAGTAATTTTTAGAAACAGCTCTGTTTGAGAAGCCTTTTGGTTGGCCAGCTTTTTCTTCATTTCAGCCTCTGATTTTTGTAGTTTTATCAGTTCATCTGAACAGCTAGGGTAAAGCTTTTTCTATTTTTTCCAGCCTTTTGTATTCCTTCAATATTTCATTTATTTTAATAATTTCTGTTTACATTTGATTTATTTTTCCTCTAAATTATTTGAAGCTATCTCTTGAACTAAAACAGAAGCTTGAACTGCTTTTTGCTGAAGAGCTGTAAAATCCTACCCAGACAGTGTTTCACTTCGTCTTTTCTGGTTGATTTTCATTCAGGTTTTCACAATTTCTTTGCTGGCATTCAGGTAGTGTACTTACTAGCCAGTAACTGACATTTACCCAAAAAGCAGTTTCAGTGGTGCTCTTCCTCAGTTTGTGTTTTCAGACTGGGAGAGCTAATGTTAAGCTGTTTCTTGTTGTGCTGCCATCTTGGAAGACACAAAACTGTTTTGAGTTATCGGTTGTGTTAGGGTAGATGACATTTGCTTCCATAGTCTGGCCACATGACATGAGTTACGAGGCTTGTCCAGATAGGCAAGGTGTTTTTCTTCAAACCTGTGTTCTGTGGTGTGACCATACCAGTTATTCACTGAGGTAAGGAAATACGATTTGATTGGTTGGTGCAGAATAGTGTGGAGTACATAATTGGGTGTATTGAAGAAACTGGGAAATTTCAACTAGCTATGTTTAATAGAGCAATGCAGTGGTGTGTTCTGCTAGTGTGATTGCAGATACATTTTGCAGTTTTGATGTAGCATTGCTGTAGCTTTTGCTGTTGAATAGTATGATGTTTAGTGTAGATTAAGGCAATTTACAGTGGACTGGGTTGGAGGTAAATATTGGCTGTAGCCTTTTGGGCTTATGAGATTTTGATTCTGTAAAAGGCACCTAGTTTTTGGTAACTTTTGTGTCACATTGGATATATGGTGATCATATTTGTTGGTGTCAGAGTTAGTTGAAAAGTATGATTCTTATTCTTTGGTTTTGGCTTGTAATTCATTTATGGATGAAGAATATTGGCTAGAGCCTTGTCCATCCTCATAGTGCCTTTTATAGACAGCACCAGCCTGATAAACCTACCAACGTAGCCAAACTAACTCAGAATAATCTAAAGGTGTTACTGGAAAATGCCAGGAGTCTAAACAAGAAACTCCACTCCCTGTATACTCTCCTCACCCTGGAGAGAACACCTGAAGGCTGGTCAAAACGGTGCGTCATACCTATGGTTCTCCATAGTCAACTTACCATAAGTAAATTCCTATACTATATCCTTGTAAGCTACAAGTCCCCCTCCATGACCCAGGAAGCCCATGCCACGTACTTGAACAAACTGGAGACACTCCCCATTCAACCCAGCACAGTATTTCTGGGCAACTTTAACTACTACTCTGTTAACTGAGAGTCATGCACAACCTCAAACGTGCAGGTCCAAAGGTTCCTGGGTTTTGTTAACACAAACATCCTGAAAGAGATAATCTGCACTCACATCAGGGATGGCAGTGCCCTTAACCTGGTACAAACAAACATGTGGGAACCGTGCGCTCCCCTTAAAGTCCTCATTGGTTAGGTTGGACCACAAAGCTGTCTCCTTCAAATTAAATATTAAGTCTAGGGCCTCATGTAATCCTGGTACATTTAAAAATGTTCCAGGGTTAACCACTACCTGTTAAGCGATAGTCCTAGCAAAATTCAAAGCCCCATCAGACACTGAGAACACAGCTGCTTATGTGGAATTGTTTAATAAAACCCTGTGCAATCATGTAAATAGCTGCACAGAGACAACAGTACCTATGCAAAATAAATATAGGATGACCTCCAAAAACAATCCACCATGATGGAATCCCAGTATAAATAGGTTGTATAACAAAAGGACGACAATCATATTCAAAAGCAGGAAGGATATTGCCTAGTAACATGAAAAAGTCACTCCGCAATCCAAACAAGCAACTCAGAGGATTAGCAAAGCCCAGCAAAGCCAAATTTGAGTTAAAAGTAGCCTCCCAAGCTAAGGGCAGCCATAATGCTATCTTCAGCTGTGTCTTCAACCTTAAAGGCAGCACCCAGAAATGTGCCGAAGTAATGGTGAATAGAACCAGTTGTACAGAGCCAGAGGATGTAGCAAATCCACTGGCTGATAAATGTAGCTCCAATTCTAGCCCCCCACCACCACCCTCAGTCACCTGTAGGAAGTATCCACCACCAGAGGTCCTCATTGCACTCTCAAAGCCCAAGAACACTGTTTCAGTGGGCCTTGATAATATCCCAGGATGGCTGTTGAACAGCATGAAATATGACTTGACAGCCTCACTAGAATCTCTAACCTTAGCTTCTAGACCAGCTTAATGCCAAAAGAATGGAGTACTGTATTGGTTATCCCTCTACATAAGGGGGGACCACCCATGGACCCAGGGGAACTACAGACCTATAATTCTGACTAGTCTTGTATGCAAGGCCATGGAAAGAATCGTCAAGAATCTGGCCAACAATGAAATAGGAAACCTACAGATGCCAGACCCTACCAAGTTTAGTTTAGTTTAGTTAAAGGCAGGGCATGCTACCTACCTAACCTGAAGGATTTCTTCAAGGTGGTCACAAAAGCAATAGACTGGATTAAAACAGTGCACACTGTCTATCCCTACCTAGCCAAGGCATTTGACATATTACGTCGCTTGGGCATTGTAGATAAACTTAAATTAGGACTATACTCTTATGTTACCCGATGGATAGCCAGATGGCTCACTGATAGGAGCAAGATGTTAGAATAGAACAGTCCACTTCCACAAAGTGGCCAGTGGCGTAGTCTTACGGGAATCCATGTTGAGGCCTCCTATTCTTGGCATCATTTCTCTGAAGTAAAGGCAAACATCAAGAGCCTCTGATTGACCAAGTTTGTAGATGGCTGCAGGCTAGGCATGGTCATTCAATTCCTTAAAAACTCACATACTGTATAAGAGGGCTTAATATAAACAACTGGTGCCAGAGCCATGGACTAAAACTCAGTGTAAAAAAAAAAAAAAAAAATGCGTATTAATACCCTTTGGAAAGACTGCCAAATTTGAAAATTACCACATTGGTAATACACCCATAAAAGTAGACCCCCAGTGGTCAAGGATCTGGGAACCCATACTGACAGTAACCTGACCTTTGACCATCATGTGTCTACTGTGGTGAGAAAATTATTTTACGTTGCACAACTTAAAAGTTATAGCCTAGCATCCAAGGAAGTCATTGTTCTGCTGTACTTGGTTTTCATCAGACTTATTGTCCAGTACAACACATCCTTTGACATGTACTTGACCAGGCACTTGCAGCAGCTTGAGAGACCACCGAGGTTCCTCACAAAAAGAATACAGTGAGTAAACAAGTCCTGTATGGTCTATCTCAAAGCCTTGCCCCTGTACTCTGTCTCCTTCAGACTGCTGCATAGCAATGTATGCATAGCCTACAATGCATCTTCTAATCCCACACTGATTATAGTTTGTCTCTGTGACCTTTTTTATTCTTTAGCTTGCATAATAAATGAATGAGGAGGGACCAGAAGTTTTATATAGATCATTGTCAATTAACCAGCAGTGTGTCCAGTATATAACCTTGACTGACCACTTTAACTGAGAGGAAGGAAGAGTATGCTGTTTGGCATTTAACACATTGTATTTCATTTTACTTGGGTTGCTGTTGAATTGTTTGATAATGTTATTAGATTGAAAATGGTAAGCTTGTGGAGTACTTTAGAATAAGAGACTGGCATGCCTTTCAGAGATCAGGAAAAGTAGCAGAAACCAAAATATCCTTATTACCATGTAGGTTGACCTTACTTAGGTAAGATAAAAACACAGTTGTGCTGTGATTAGGGAGAATACCACAACACATCTGTGTTGGTGTCTTTCCTATGGTAATTTTGTGTGAACACATCTTTCCAGTATTTTAATAGTGGAGATTAAGTATGGTAGTAGGCCTGAAGTTTCTAAGATTGTTACATTTAACAACCTTATGTAGAAGTAATATGTAGTAGTTCTTCCAGATTTTGAGGCCTTGGGATTCAGTTATTGATGTGTATGGAGACTGATGTGGCTAGGGCATCTGTGGCTAATTTAAAGAATTTGGCTGGAACACTGTCACCTGATAAATTGGTTTATTTAAGTTTAAAATTTGATTTTATATATATCTATCTATATATATATATATATATATATATATATATATATATGTGTGTGTGTGTGTGTGTGTGTGTGTGTGTGTGTGTGCGTGCTTGATTTGTTTATATTTGTATTGAGAAACAGCAGAGTTAGTGGAATTGGAGTAGAGTAGGTTTACAGGAATTTTTTTTATTATTATTATTAAATATAACATTGTTATTGTCAAGTAAACTTCTTCTTCTTTCTGCTTTTTCCGGTTAGGGGTCACCACAGCGGATCACCTGTCCGCTCATGAATGGCAGTGGAGTTTTATGGTGTCGAGTTGCCAGCCCCTCACCCAACCTTCCACAGAAGGCACACACATGCACGCACTCACGCCTAGGACCAATTTAGAGTGTCTAATCCACTTACAGTATGTCTTTGGGATGTGGGAGGAAACCGGAGCACCCGGAGGAAACCCACGCTACCACAGGAAGGACATGCAGAGTCCGCACAGAAGGCACCTCAGCCGAGGATCGAACCGGAGAACCTCTTCTTGTCATAACAAATATAAATAGACTAATTGCCTTCTGAGTTCCTGGTTTAACATTTCCTGGAAAGTCTTTAAAATGTACTAACTCAGAGAACATGACTCAAAAATGTTCCCAATTCCTTATCCTCCTTTACATTTCAAGATGAACTGCCAGCTTGTGGGAACATTTTCAGGAACCTGTTCAGTATTTAGAAACATTAGTTTAAGTGCTCTCAGCAACAATTCATACTTTTATGTTGCTATGTTTTGCCCCTAATGTTTGCTAAGCTTCAATATCACTTCTGACCAATTAGTCCATTCAATTCCCATCGTAAGGACAAGGGTCAGTTGGGAGAGGTCATCATTTAGTCAGTCTTCTTGGCGGTTTGGATTTTTACCTGAGCGCTATCCCCTGTGGATACATGGCTTCACAATGGAAGGAGCTATGAAATGGGCTGACCACAATGGTCACCCCCTGCTTTTGTGATATCATAGGTTGTTACTAGGCTAATGACCATTAGGGGCTGCACACTCCAAACCATTTGGGTCCTGAGTATCATGGGTGTCTATAGGAGGGATGGGGGTGGCATGTTAGTAGGGAGGCAACTAAAGATTTCTGGAGATGGGGTGATGTTGGCGCAATAATTTTCTTATCGACTGCCTTTTTCTGTAAGGAATATGGGGCCAGGCTGGGGGGGGGGGGGGTTAACTTTACAATTTCCCATCCAGTTGTCAAGGTTTTGTTTGAATAGGGTCAAGGAAGATCTTTGAGGCACATATACAGCAGGTTCTGTTTACCACAAGGGAAGTTCATATCCATGGATCTAGTCTTTCTGGTGCTCTTTGTTTTGCGTATGTACAACAGATCCATCAGGGCTGGGTCTGAGGAAGCTCTGTAAGAATGGAATAGATCTTCTTTCAGCAGCCTTCAGTGTAGGACAGGGTATTCATGCCCTGAATTCTTCTGGTGAGAAACCATTGTGAACATTCCAGCTATTGCAGATGTCTAGTTAAATACATGCCAATGAAGGGCACTGTATTCATTGATGGGTTTGATAAGGGCCAATTAGAGTGGTACTGTGAATTCCATGGATCCGAATGCCATACCCTTACCTGTAAGTTGGGTGATATAGAATAATTTTCTTATCTTGGCTATGTGTTGGTCCAGATTGCTCTTTCCATATGTTCTGACATCTCTTGTCACACTGGGCCGACTCTTGGAGGTGTTTTATCAAAGTAATTAACTTGGGATGACCGTTTCCCAAATTAGATTATAATCTATTTTGTGGCACTGAGTTTTAGGCTTTGGGTTTAGGCCTAGTCATTTGTCTGTGTTAAACCCACCTGCCCGATAATGTTGTCTGGGGGGAATATGTAACAGCTCCCAGTTAACAGCCATCTGTGAACTTTGTGATTCAGAGGCCTTGCACTTTAGCTCTGACCTCTGAGAAGTAGATGCCAAATAAGAGTGGGCCCAGCATGGTCTTTTGGTAGAGCTGTTCTCACCAGTCCTGACTATTTGAGTCATGTCTATGAGCCAGCCAGCAGTGAAGTGAGTTAGGTATGGATTTACACCTAGCTCAGAGAACTTGTCAAAGAGTGCCTGAGTGAGGTATTGTATCAAATGCTTTAACCAGGTCAAGATGCACAGTATGCACTGTTTTACCCTTGTCCATTGCCTTGATGACCCTCTCAAAGAAGTCTACCAGGTTATGTAAGCATGAACTTCCCTTAAAGCCAAATCAGGATGGGTGCAGTGTCTGTAGGTTACTAGTATCCTTATTTATCATTTCCATCATAATTCTTTCCATGGTTTTGCATATTAGACTTGTTAGACTAATGGGTCTGTAGTTCCCTGGGTTGGTTGATGGTTTGCCGTTGTGGAAGTTAATGACTTTTGTGGTCCTCAGTTCAATAGGAACATAGTCTGTTTCAAGTCTGTAGGTAGAGTGCCTCAAGTGTTCCTGATAGGTCATGTTTTTGACTGCTCAGGAAGCAACAGGGGATGTTGTCCGGACTAATGGAGACCGTACCGTGTACATTGCATTAGTGAGTGTTGCCAGCACCTGGTCCCTGCTGATAGCTGGGGGGGGGGGGGGGTATTTTGGAGGGAATTTTGCTTGGTGGAGCCGGGGGGGGGGTGAAGATTGAGCTGAATCTATCAGCCAGTAGATTTGTTATGTCACCCTGATCAATGAAGGTTGTATCGTTCACCAATAGTTTCAGCACACTTCTTTGTGTTACCTGTAGGGTTACAGACGTAGCTGAAGAAGATGTTGTGATTGTCCTTAGCCTGTGAGGCTGTCCTGACCTTGTAGTTTGCACTGTTGGACTTATTTAGACCTCTTAGTTTCTTGTTTAGTTGAATGAGAGAGCACTTGTCTTTAAGGGAGTTGCTCCCCTTGATTTTGACAGTTGTTTTTCTTCTTTTATTATGTACTCTGTTTAGGTGATGATTCCACAAGTGTGACATGTTTTTAGTGTTTGTTTTGTTTTTATTTCTGGTAGGTATGACAGCTTCGACGTAACGAATTACATGTTAGTATAGAGACTATCTGAATAATTCTGCATAGGTATCTGTGGTCTTTGGGTTTGGGAGAGCCTTGAATTTTGACAAACTGTCATTTAATAGACTGTAATTTGGGGGAGGGGGTCCAGTGTGCTCACATGTTAGTGAGCACCAGATCCAGTTTGTGTGATCCTCTAGTTGGAGTGTGCACTATGTGTTCTGGGGTATTTGTTTTAATAAAGTCAAGGAGTTGTTATGCTTGTGAGTTTGAGGCAGTGTACATTCCCCAGTCTATAGAGTTAGTCACTCATGAACAGTGTGTTTTTTGGGTGGTGAATGCTGTAGTAGGTTTAGGTAAGAGTTGAGATTCTAGGAGCATAGATGATGATCTGTAGCTAGCCATGATATGGTGAGGGACCTTATCTGTGGTGACTTGCATGTGGATGAGCTCCATGGTGTCATCCTGTCTAACCAGTCTGGAGGTACATTTCTTGCAGACATAGATCAAGACACCTCTACCTTTGACGCAGTCTGTACTATTGGTCTAAATGTGCAGAAGGGGCATTGTAACTTTACAGTTCCGGAGTACTTTCTACTGCTTTAAACTAAGTCTCTGTCACAACACAGATATTAACATTCTCCAGAGTGAGGAGGTCTTAAAGGCTGTGGAGATTTTTGTTTAGGCTCCGAGCATTGAGCAGTAACACCTTAAGATTACTTGTAGAATTTTTCACTATGTTGGTAATTTTGTCTTTTTTGGCATTGCCTAGAAAAGCCTCTAAGAGGGTGGATAGAGTTTTAGCCAATATACAAAAGCTTATGGGGACAGGTGCAGCCCTTCTTTGGCAAAGCAACATAGTCTTTTGACCATGTCTTCCCATGCGGATGGATATTGGATCTCCCTGGAGTGACACTAGAAACTAAGCCAGTTAATAAACTCAGTCATTTTACGTTCGCGCTGCATCATCATCTGGGATGAAGGTAGAATGCTGCTCAATACAAGTCTCATACCTATTTGTGGCATTTATTCCAAGAGATCCATTGTGTCTCTTCATATAGTCCAGTGAAGTTGTCCGAGGTCATTTGCACTCACTTGGACTGTGACAGAATCATATTGATAAGGGGGGTGCAGTAACTCGAGTGCATGCATGATATTGCGGATTCTGGCCCCATATAGGCAACTAACCATCATCTTCTCCTTGACTAACCTTGTAAGTGGGACATCTTTGTGTTGCACAATGGAGTCCCCAATGGCAACAGTATTAGGTAAAGTATAAGCTTGCTTTTATGGGCTTTAATCTTGGGTGACCGTTAGCGTTTGGCTTATGTGAGATGTTTGGTGTTGCTTTTTGTCTGTGGTTTAGTGATTGCTGAGGAGCTGTGTTGCTATTGGGTGATTTTAGAGGGTTTTGAGATTTGGGAATATTTCTTTTAAGGGCTTTAGCATAGTATAATCTGTGTGTATCGTGAGAGATGTAGTGTGGGTATTCCTGAAAACCTTGTTTGTCTGCAAGATTCGTGCCTCCAGAGAAGTATATGTACATGTCTTGTATGCTGTTATATTTTTCCATGATTAACTGGTTGTCTGAAAGCATGAAATAATTGCTACATTGCCTTAGGATGCCCAGATCTACCAAGCTGGCCGCAGAGACATTTGAAAATTGTATATCCATAATGTCCTGTCCTGTAATAGGATGGGGTGTTTAGGATTAAGTATTGGGTTTTAACAGGGGTCTCCTAGGGTAGTTTTTGGGGTTAAGGGCAAGATGTTATGTAGTGCTAGGATATGGTGGTGCTATTTGATGTGCAAGCTAGCTGCTCTGTACTTATTTCTCCACAATGCCATGTGGTGTAACAGGTTTTGGGTCTAATCCTAACTTTATAGAGAAATTTAAAGACTAGATATTTGCTACTCTACAGAGTACTGCCAACCACTGCTGCCCAGTGGACAGATCAATGCAGGCTTGTCTGATTTATAACAGAAAACTGACTCCCATGCCCTCTAACCAGTAAACAACCACACTTTGGGCTTTCTGCATTGCTTCCCAACTCAGAGAGACCGGGTAAACACCTTCTGCCACAAGATGAATGATCCTGGTATTTCTTAATGTAACAGCACAACAAAAATGTCCTTTTCTTGTGCATCTGTCAGTGTCAAGTGTAGATTAAACATTAATCTACTACCAGACAACTAAGTCCATGGCTAATTCACCCTTCTGCAAGGAGAGTTGGAGACGCCCAGAACTAGAAAAGCCAACAAATTGAAAATGACTGTTTTTGCCACAACATTAAAAACAGCAGTGATCAAAGTATTTTTTCTTATCTTAACTGGCTCTGGATGCAGTTGAAACTCTAGAAAAACATTCTAAGGATGCATTGCCAAGCAGATATCTTAAATCTTATATATTTAGATCTTAAGTTGTCAAACTCGCCTTCATTCTTGCTGGATTGGCTCCGACTCGGCACTTGCTAAGCTCGAGAACTCATTTTACCAGCTCGAGGCAACCCTATATCCCATGATGCAAGGTGTGACTACCCCAGATCTTGTTTGCCGCTTCGCGAAGAGGTCTCCTTTTTACCAGCTCAGGTAAAGCTTCAATTTGTATCAGAGTAGTCAGGGTTTTTTCTCCCTTATCTCCTATTTCTCATTTTTTGGGTATATTTTTATACTTATAGCTAATCTCCTACCCTATATTCCCTTCTTTTACGTCAGGATTTATTTCCTTTCTTCAGGCCTTAAGCCTCCCTCTTAAGTTAATTCCTGTCAGGTTAGTGTTGTGTGTCTTTTGTGGGTTAACTGTGTGACTGTTGTGTGTCTGTGTATTTTTGGACATAATTATGTCTAAAGAAGTGAAGGTCTCAGGCTTCAAGAAGTGTGACTCGTGCTGTCAGAAAATGTCTCTGACAGACGGTCACACTTCTTATGTGTACTGCCTGGGGCCTTTACACCTGCTGGACTCCTGTGCTATTTGTCACTCCTTTAGCCAGAGAGTCCTGCAGGAACGAAGAAACAAGCTGATTCTTTGTGGCTTGTTAAAGCCAGAGGGTTCTCCGACCAAGGCTGGGTCGGTTAAGCCCTCTAAGCCATCTAAGGCCCAGGCTGTAGTTGTCAAGCCTTCGGCTGTGGCTCCGACTCCTTCGGAGTCGAGATCGGCTCCGGCTGAAGCCAATCTTTCCACTTTGGAGGTTGTTGTGTTGGCTCCATCTGGCTCCGATACACAAATACCCATTACTTTGTCGGCTCCAGCCGGAGCCGACGTGTCTTTATCCAGTATTATAGCCGATAAGTCTTCGGCTCCTTCTGGAGCCGAGGGGTCGTCAGCTCCGATGGCTCCATCCAGGAAGAGATCTCGGTCTCCTTCCCTGGAGTCGATCCGTTCAGCACCAGGATCTCCTCTTTTGTCAGAGCGGAGCCATCGGAGCCGATCTTCAAGATCTTCCAGGCTATCAGACCACGATTTAGAGAGGGTGGTAAGCAGACTGTTGAAGTCACAGGCACTAGCCCAAATGCTCCATAGCCCGTCTCAACAGACATCTGCTATTTCTCATCCCCCTGAACTTCCTCCTCCGACTCTCCTTCAGAGTTCGGAGCCGGAGCTTCTCGGAACGGTGACCGTGGGTGCGCCTGAGCCGATACTTCCCCTTTCGGCTCCGACATCTTCGGCTCCGATCTCCTCCATGAGACCTTCGTTGGAGGGATCCGGTCATCGGGTCTCCCTTGTCGGCTCCGAGGGGGCGAGTGGCATCGGACCCTTGTCCGACCCTGCTCTCCCTCTTGGAGCTTCGGCATTGGTGAGCTCGGCACCGACATCGGCTTCAGAGCCTTCTCTTTCGGTGGGGCCGGGGATTCCTGTTTCTTCGGGGCGGGAGTCTTCTGGCCTCCCTGGGAGAGGAGCCTTCGAGGTGATGAGTGTCCTAGCCCCTGAGCTAGGTCAACGGTCTATTCCTTTAGCTCCTCCATCTTCGGTGCCTGTTGATGTCTCTTGCCAGTCTCTTGCTCCCGGACCCAGAGATCCATCGCCCCAGGTTTCCCCATTGGGAAGAACTTCCTCTTCCGAGGTTTCTCCTGATCCTGCAGCAGAACCCCCGCGTAAGAGGACGTGTAAGAGGAAGCACACAGACTCCCCTGAGTCTACTACATCAGATACCGACTTAGATGAGTCGGAGGGTTCCCCACGGTCCCCCTCTGAGGATGTCTCCTTTTCAGACATCCTGGAACTCCTTAAGCAGAGGGGGAACTGGCCTTCCATTAATCCCTCCAAAGATGAGTCTGTATACCTGGAGGCTTTCGGATCTCGACCCTCCACCTCCTGGGTGTCTCCGCCTTTCGACCCACTCATGCAAGTAGTGGCTCATAAGGCATGGGCAGCCCTGGATTCTGTGGAACCAGTTCCTAGGAGGCCCTCCAAATTCATTACAGCCCCTGCAGACAAACAGTTTCTTTCTAAGGGTGTCCCTGTTGATGCTATGGTGGTGGCGGCGGCCACCAAGAAGGAACTTGCTGATCCTTCTGTGCCTGTCCATCCTCCTAATAAGGATTCTAGGACCATGGATAGGTACGGCAAGCGGATGTTTTCTTCAGCGACCTTTGCTATGCGTTCGCTGAACTACCTTTGTCACTTTACCAGACTTCAGAGAGACATTCTCAAGGAACTAGGTGAAGTGGTTCAGGATCCTTCGGCCACTGGGGCTCAGGAAAAGATTGCCTCACAGCTAGGAATCCTCAATTCTTTGACTAACTCCTCCATGTGGCTCATTTCTTATGCAGCCGATGGGGCGAGTAGGGCCGCAGGCACAGGAGTGGCACTTGGGCGTCAGGCCTGGATGCGGCTTTGTAATTTTGCAGACCCTTTTAAGCCGTCCTTCACCAATACCCCCTTTGACGGTTTGGCTTTGTTCGGGCCTCAGGTGAAGGATACATTGACCAGGTGTGAGCAAGACGGCAAGACCCTTTCTGCCGTAGGAGTCCATTTCTCCACCCCTTCAAGATCCTATCCAAAGGGTCAGAAGGGAGGGAAAATGTGGTTCCGTAAATCTCAAGGAGTCACGCCAGACACACGTGGTCAGTTTACCCCCAGAGGCAGAGGGGGTAATAATAGTAGGCGCCGCCCTAGGGGCAGAGGGGGTCCGCAGAATCAGGGTAGCAGGGAGACTCTCCCTGATAAACCCTTCCAGCATCCCTGAGGTGTTGCCCGACTGCCCACCCTTGGAGGCAGTCGGGGGAAGATTGTCGCTGTACCCAATAGCCTGGCATTCCCTCTCTCAAGACAAATGGGTACAGTCGATCATATCCGAGGGCTACAATATCCCTTTCGAGAGGTATCCCGTTCCTCATCATTCCCTTCCAGACGTCTCACCCGGTCTAAGGGAATTGGCAAAACAGGAGGTATCAAAACTTCTAGCAAAAAGAGCCATCCAAATAGTGCCAGCAGACCAAGTAGGATCCGGCACCTACTCAAGATTCTTTTTGGTCCCCAAAAGGACGGGAGATTGGAGACCAATTTTAGACCTCAGCAAACTAAACAAGTTTGTCAAGAAGGCAAGGTTCCGGATGGTCACGCTTCAGTCCATTCTACCCTTTTTGGGCAAAGACAACTGGATGTGCTCAATAGACCTTCAGGATGCGTACTATCCTATAAAGATTCACAGGCACTCCAGAAGGTTTCTCCGCTTTCGGCTGGGGTCCAGTCATTTTCAATTCAGAGCCCTGCCCTTTGGCCTCACTACAGCCCCCAGAGTGTTTACCAAATGCATGGCAGTGGTTACGGCTCATCTGAGACGTCAAGGATTCCAGCTGTTTCTGTATCTAGATGACTGGCTCCTCTCCGCCACCACCAGGCATCAACTTCTCAAGGCCAGAGACCACACTCTGCAAACATGCAAGCAATTGGGGATTTCAATAAATTTCGAAAAATCTTCTCTGTCACCTTGCCAATCTATTACCTTTATAGGCGCAGAATTAAACACTGCCAGCATGTCAGCCAGACTCACAGAACGAAGAATTTTGGACATTCAGAAGTATGTTCGGATCATATTACTCAGCAAGAAGATCAGAGCCAAATTTGTCCTGAAGGTTCTGGGTCTTATGGCTGCGGCCATTGTTCTTCTGCCATTAGCCCGCTTCCACATGCGTCTTCTGCAGTGGATGTTGTTCGCTCAATGGTCATTCCAGCAACTCCCCATGAGTCACGAGATTTTTGTCACGCAGTCATGCAAGAGTCATCTAACCTGGTGGATGTCTTCTCCTCTGCTCCATCAGGGCCGACTGTTTATTCCCCCAGTTCCAGTTGCCACAGTCACTATGGATGCCTCTCTGATCGGGTGGGGGGGGCATCATCAGGGCAGGATGGTCCATGGGACTTGGCAACCCATAGAATACCATCTGCACATAAATGTCCTAGAGATGAGAGCAGTGCTTTTAACGTTGCAAGCCCTCAACAACTTTCTTCCCTTAGGGACTATTGCAGTTCAGACGGACAACATGTCTGTAGTCTGGTATATCAACAAGCAGGGCGGGACCAGGTCCTACCCACTGTGTCGAGAAGCTCTCAGACTTTGGCAATGGGCGATCTCCTCTCATCGGTTTCTGATAGCAACGCATATTCCCGGGAGATCCAACCTCTTAGCGGACAGACTGAACAGAGCTATTCTCATGCCACACGAGTGGTCTCTCAAACAATCGGTAGTGGACGAGATTTTTCAGAAGTGGGGCTTCCCTTCCTGCGATCTTTTTGCTACACCCCAAAACAGCAAATGCCTGGACTTCTTCACCCTCTTTCCTCTACCAGGCCATTCCCCGAGAGACTCTCTAACCCAGGATTGGCCCCGGGGACTTCTGTATGCTTTTCCTCCATTTCCACTGATACCACAGCTTATTCAGAAAGCTACCATATTGAGAGCCAAGTTGATCCTCATTGCCCCTTACTGGCCTCGACAAATTTGGTTTCCGTCCCTGCATCATCATCATCTCCTGGCCCAGCCTTGGCATCTGGACCCAGTCCCAGATCTTCTGACCCACCAAGTCGGGTCATCCGCACCGGGCCATTCATTCTCTCAACCTCACTGCTTGGTTGCTCCACTTCCTTCCTTAGCCAGGCTTCCTATGATCTCTAACCCCGTTAGGAACATCATAGTAGCTTCTCTAAAGTCCTCCACCAGAAAGATTTATGCTAGTAAGTGGAAACGTTTTTCTTTCTGGGCAAAGTCTAAACACATAGATCCCTTTACTGCTCCACTGCATTCAGTTTGGACTTCTTAGCAGAGATTTTTCAATCGGGATCTTCTTCTTCTACAGTTAAAGTCCAATTGGCAGCAATCTCTAATTTTCATGTTGGGTTAGTGGATCAAAGCATTATGTCCCACAAGCTTTGCAAAGCCTTTCTGAAAGGTATTTTTCTTCTGAAGCCTCCAATCAAAGATCCTCCTCCGCAATGGGATTTGAATTTAATGCTGGCATCCTTGATTCTACCCCCCTTCGAACCGGCTGTTACATGCTCCTTAAAGTTTCTTTCCAGGAAAACAATTTTCTTGGTTGCTGTTACTTCAGCTAGAAGGGTTTCTGAACTTCAGGCCCTCTGTGTCTGTTCCCCTTACTTGGTTTTTCACAAAGATAGGGTGTCTTTAAGAACTAATCCATCTTTTTTGCCCAAAATTGCTTCCCAGACGAATCTTAACCAATCTATTGATTTGCCAGTTTTTTCCCCCAATTATTCAAACAAAGCTGAACAAAAACTTCATTGCTTGGATGTCCATAGTCAGCTCAGATATTATTTGGACAGAACCAAACAATTCAGAAAATCTGATCAACAATTCCTTTCCTATGCAGAGAACAGAAAGGGTCTCCCAGTCTCTAAAGTGACCTTATTCAGGTGGCTGTCTTCTATCATTTCTTTTGTTTATCATCTTAGAGGCAAGCATCTATCCTCAAAACCAAAAGCACATTCTACCAGGAGCCTGTCCACATCCACAGCTTTTCAGGATAGGCTACCTATTGACACCGTTTGTGCAGCAGCCACTTGGGTCACTCCTCACACCTTTGTCTCTCATTATAAATTGGATTTGGCCTCTAGGGACAGGGCTAGGTTTGGTTCCACAGTTCTCAAGAGTCTGTTCCATTGAGCCACCCAGGATAGAGGTGCTAGGGATGCGGTCCCATCCAGCAAGAATGAAGGCGAGTTTGACAACTTAACATTTAGAAGTTATGTACATACCATAACGTTCCATGTTAGTTGTCTTCTCTCGCCTTCTTTCTTGTGTCCCTCCCTCCTTCCCCCTGGCCTGGACTGATCTTGAGGTTGTACCTTCTTTTTGTTGAGGGTGTGGTCGCTCTTTCCAAGAGTTCCCAGTAGGAAGAGTCTTTATTGTTAGTGGCTATTGGCCTAGTTTCTCCTACAGTTAGTTTTCTTCTTCCTGGGGAAGAAGTGTTTTTGGCAGGGTTTTCTTCTAGCTACCAAACGAGATCTGAGGTAGTCACGCCTTGCATCATGGGATATAGGGTTGCCTCGAGTTGGTAAAATGAGTTCTCGAGCTTAGCAAGTGCCGAGTCAGAGCCGAGGATCGGCTCTGAACCTATCCAGCAAGAAAGAAGGCGAGAGAAGACAACTAACATGGAACGTTATGGTATGTACATAACTTCTAATTTTGCTCCCCATTTGGGGGGCACCTGGCATCTGGGGCAAGAAAAACTGATGTAATGGCGTCGGCTGCATGTTTTATATCCCTGACGTCATGGAAGAAGGGACAGCAACTGACGCAAGACCCAAGACTTTGTTAATTAGGCCGACTGAGGGCAGCCTGCCAGCAGATTACCCAAATGTAATGACTGCAACAGTGAATACACTCGAGCATCTACATTTATGGTAAGTGTACACAACTGTACTTTCTTTTTCTACTCTCACTAATATTTAAACCAGAGCAGTTCTGACTCCGATCAAGTTAAATGCCAAAATAAGTGCATGGATCATGAAACAGAAATTCTGAAAGCAAAACAGAAAAGAATTGAACAATTCAAAACTGTGAAAATGTGTATGGCTGGCTGTTTGACACTGAGAGATGAAGCCCTGACCATAACCTAGATGACCAGAGTTTGAGCTTTGCTTTGGGTACTGGAAGAGCCAAGTGGGATGGATAGTCATGATTAGTGAACTGTGGTTGTCCAGTAGTTGGGGGGGAGGGGTGTTCTGGGTGGCCAATCACTACCCAGTAAATGGGGACTTGCAAAGCACTGAAATAGTCATGTTTAGGGACATGAGCTTTATGCTTCAAAGCAAGTGATGCCAGCATGCATCATTGTGTAGGTGGTAGCATGATCCTTCACATGGAAGGTTATAGGATGCCCCATTGTGACAAACCTATGCGTGCTAATCACCAGGGGTGGGGTAAGGGCCTAAAATAGTAATGTGATCATTGCTGATGCCTGCTTGTGCAAAAGCTATGTTCATGGTTGCTTGGATGATGGCCCATCATGGAAGGATCTTGTCCTTGCACTGGGGACTTCCTGGTATTGGTTGACAAATTTGCTCAGGGCAAATCATTGGGACACCTTGATGTTCTTCTGGGGGGACGCCTTGATAGTCCGCAGGCACTGAGGTAAAAAGCAGCTAGAACTAGGGGAAAAGAATTATTCAAAAATACTACAAGGTTACATGGTGGCACATCATCCCTGCTACCAAGTGACATGCCTGTAGTGCAGTGACAGGAGCACCATAACTGACTTGGTCTCAGTGGCCATCCCACAAATCATAAGGCAGTCATAGTCATGCAATTTCTATACTGTATATCTGATTTTGATCACAGTCTTTCTGATGATGACAACCACATGACTGTGACTAGACACTTATTGGATCAGTGGCCTATTTAATGTTATTGGGTGGCATGGTTAGGTTTAGGCCCTGTGACATCCCTTCTCTGGGCCAGTGATTAAGAAGTCTCAGTCCTCGTCGTGGTCACTAGTAGAGGAATGTTCACTTTGAGAGAAATACACACACAGTATTCAGATGCAGCTCCCTGTGACAAGAATGATTACCATTAAGAGCACACAGGGAACTCCCACCAGTCCTGGGGCCGGACTCAATAAGAATCCACACTGACCACTAAGGAGCTGTGTGTCCCTGTTCCAAGTAGCTCACACGCACGCACGCACACACACACACACACACACACACACACACACACACACACAAACACTCTCTCTCACTCTCTGAGACTTCATTAGATAATACAAGCATTTCCCCCTCTCCTCACACCAAACTGCTATGTGTAGAAATAGACCAACATGAAATTTGATGTCCACATATCCCAAACTATAAAAAAGTACACAAAAACTTGGGGCATTTGTATAAGAACAAAAACTACCTCACAAACGATACTAAAGCCAAAATTGGCCAAACTCATTTGACTTCCACATTGTTATATGCATCTCCCAGGCTCACAAACAGAAAAACTGAATTAGTAGAACTCGAAACCTGTTAAAATACAATTGCTAGATATGCAACCAATTCCCCACATAGATCTCAACACTGTATTGCACTTAAAAAGCTTAATTGGTTGGAACTCCCTCAACTCATGCTCTGTAATCAGCTTACTATAGCCCACAAAATATTCTCTCAAAGTGAGAAAATACCTGTTTTACAAAATATGCTGCCACACTCCACTACTAGAATTTTACGTTGCACCAACAAACCACTCATTAAAATCAATTCTGCCAAAAACTTAGCTGGAGAGTCCATATTCTCTAATTACATAGGTAAATGTTGGAATTCACTACCGAACAAAATTTCATCTACCTCATCCCTACCTCAATTTAAAAGTTTACTAATAATTCACTTACATAACAAGTAGCTTTGCCCTTGTTCTACACATTGCTAAACAATCTCTCTTTGAACATTTAATTACGTCTTATGTACTTATACTAACAACAACAAATTAGTTATGCTGTCTTAGATGATAAACTCTAATCCTAATAACAAACAAGTGAAGGATTTGTATACATGTAAACTGTGTGCCTAAGTACATGTTTACTTCTATCAACTAACATATGCCTACCTGTCTTGCTGTTTCTTCAGTCTAGTATCTTCATCTCTCTAATTTTAACCAATTTCTTATTTAAAAATCAAATGTTATATTGTAAAGCTGATCATTGGTATACAATCAATATGTAAACAGTTTGATGTTATCATTTTGTAAATGTTGAAAATTATACTGTATACTGTTCATTACATGCAGAGCATTTCTCCCCAGGCCTCCCCTGAAAAAGGATACGTGTTCAGTCGGACTTTCCCGCTAAACAAATGTAAAATAAATAAAATTTGATTTTCTCACACACACACACACACACACACACACACACACACACACACACACACACCTGGAAAAGGCTGGCAACGATTACCCACTCTGCCATCTATTCCCAGACTATAAGGTAGTTACACTGCCATCAGCCAGCTACTCTAAGGCTATTACAAGGGTAAAACTAATACAAATGGTAGCGTTTGACCAATGCAGCATGACTTTCAGGAGTAGCCACAGTGTCACCAAATAAATACAAGTATTCTCAAAGTTTCAAATATTCTCTAAAACATCAGCTACAATGAAAAGTTTAAATGTATTTAATAATACATAATAAAAAGAACACAGGACAATACTGAATACCTCTTCACAGTAAACACCAGAGTTTCAATCACAGGAAATATAAAATCTAACACAAATGGATAGATTCACACACATGAAGAAAAAAACTACTTTTAGTTAATCTCACTATATTTTCCTAACTTAAGTACTATTCCCCTAGTTAAAATACTTACTACATACAGCAAAGAAAGATGATGTGGATGAGTGATCTTTCTCGCTAGGTTTCACAAGCAGACTGCTTAGTACAATCTCTCACTAGGATCTAAATATTTAATTGTTGGCTTAACAGAATGCTGTAACACACATCTTGTCACCTGACTCTGGTTCCCACACTACCCTCTTTAGTAGAAACTTTAGCCAGGATCTGGCACAGATCACCTAGAGCTTTGCTAAGATCTGTTGCAGCATCTGGAAGCTGAGTATTGTACTATAATACTCTGATTATGCTCCTCAAAGACAGCATGCAGCTTAAAAAGATAGTATCAGGCATTGAAGGGAACAATAATGTACAAACAAGATAAATGCAGGGTGGCTCAGAGATAATGAGGATTTTTTTGTCCTTGAATTACAAATGTGTGGATGGCTTTCCACAGGACATTGTGAAAAAAAAGTGGAATGTAAGATTTCATGAAATAACCAAAAAAAAAAATGGTCTAATAGAATGTATGAATGAGTTGTATACCTGTTCTCGATGAACTGTACATTACCTAAGCAATACTGCAATAGGCAGATTTAGGTAAGATGTGGATTCCTTGTGTGTGAACAAATTATATTTTTGTACATAGGATACACAGCCACAGTAAATTTATGCCAGTCATACCTTTTAATAGTGAGGTCAAGGCCAATTTCCTGAGTGGTTTATACAATGTAATCAACTATCCTTTCCAGAGCAGGTTTGTTATGAGGTAAACATGGTTGACCCTAAGAGCAGAGGTACTCGTATGTACAGAGCTACAGGCTTTGGAAGAGGCTTCTGACTGAAGCTGCCAAAACTGACTCCAGGAATGTCTTCTTGTACAAGACAAGTCAAATATTCCAGTACCCACACAAGTACACTTATAACAGTGGCAATAAACTCATTAATCTAAACTTCATTAGTTGCAGTCTACATGCCTGGAAAACAGTCATTGTAATGCTGTTATAGAAGGATAGCCCAAACACACTCATTAGTCTCATTAGCCTCATATTGTCCTATTCAAGTTACTGTAACATTCTCATTTTTCCATGTATAATTGTGGAGCTTTTCACCTCAGCCTCTGCTGAAAAAGGGCAATAGCTCAGTTGGACTACCCGGTCAACAAATGTCAATAAATAAAATTTTCAAACCATAGGCTCCTTACTCACATTTTTAGACCCATGCATACACGTTTGTGTTCTTTGATTCACCTTTCTGATTGTATTGAATTACATTCCTTGTATAATACAGCGCCACTTGTTAGAGTGGGTTTTAAATTTGTAGTTTTGAACATTTTTATAGTAAGCAGTGAAGCAAAACATGTGACCCAATCGTGACAAGACTGCCCATTTCAGAACATTTTAACCATAAAAGGCCACTCAAACTTCTGTCATTACAATCCACCAGTATCATTCAATAAGCACAATCTATGTAGAAGTAAAAATCATTCAAATAATTCCACATTAAAGAGATCTGTAACTAATGAAAACACTGCTACTAGCAAACAACTTTACATTTCAGTGTTTTATCTACAAATTCAGTGCCCTTGAGGGATTAATTGCCTACGTTACATTAAAGAAAAATTGGTAAGATGGTAGTATTGTAATAGGGAATGACTAAGAAACTGACAACAGGTTCATAGTTACCTTATACCATCTTATACAACAGAGAACACAGGAATGCAGAACCCCTGTCCCCCCTTAAAATGCACCAAATAACCAGCAACTAGGGCATTATGTACCATGCCTGCATACCTCGCTCACATACCTCTCAACCGCTTAGCACAAGAAATCTGGATATAGCATAAAATATTGTCTCAACCTCTTAGCACAAGAAATCTGGATATAGCATAAAATATTTTTTGTGGGGAGGGGGCAAAGGCCCCAAAACAGGGACAGAACTTATAGACTTAAAGTGCTAGAGTAACAGCATTTGTTGCAGCATGCATTTTCTGAAGGAAATGAAGTCTGAAACTCAAATGTATGACATTGAGTTATTTCAGTCCTCTGATTTGCCAGAAAACCACAAATTTTATCAGGAATAAGCCAAAAATATGAAGCAAAAATTTGGACATTCTACAAAAAAATAGACAGTTGAGAGGAAGGCATAAATCGCAAGCTCTTAGTGCAAGAAATCTGGAGAAAACCTAAAATAATGTGGATACAATGGCCCAAGATATAGGGATAGATTATAAGTATTGCTCTTTTTAACTTAGAAAGTTGCTAGAATTACTGGATTGGTGTTGGCATACATTTCCTGAAGTATATAAGTCTAAAAGTCATGTGTGTGTCATTATTTAGTGACTTCAGCCCTCTCTACTGATTTGCCACAAAACCTCACATTTCTTCAGAAACAGGCCAAAACTATGTGGCTAAATCTGGACAGTTCAGAGGTATTACACCCACACACCCCTACCTTCTCTCTGCTCTCTCTGTCTCTCTCACACACACACACACATCTTCCTTCTCTCTGCTCTCTCACACACACACACACACACACACACACACACACACACACACACACACACACACACACACACACACGCACACACACCTACCTACCTTCTCTCTGCTTTCTCATATCAACACACATACACATACCTTCTCACTCTGTCACACACACGCACACTTTCTCTCCCATACAGCAATACACGCACACTATCTCTGATATGAACAGAATGACCAGTTTTAATTACATACGCACAATTTCTCTTCTGCACAGAAAAACAGAACTTCTAGTTTAAATTATACACAGGCACCTACATTCTCTCTGCGCACACACACACACACACACACACACACACACACACACACACACACACACACACACACCTACTTTCTCTTTGCTCTCACACACATGCATATATACCCACCTTCTCTCTGCTCGCACACAGCAACACACACAAACCTATTCTGTCACACAGCAAACACTTACACACCGACCCTCTCATGCTCAATGAGCAAGCAGACACACTAAAAAAAATAACAATAATTACTGTCATAAAGCATGTCATAAATGAAGATCCCCAACCCTACAATGCCTGTCCCCCCTCCCTAACTCTGTAACGCCCCAGTTACTCCTTAAACCTACATTCCACTTCCCCTCCAACTCCAAATCACTCCCTAAACCTAAGTTCCCTTATACCTCCTACTCAGTATGGCTCACTAAACAAAACATTTACAACCCCCTCCTTAACCCTAATGTTCTTATCACTGCCTAACCTAAAATTCCCTTTCTTCTCCCTTAACCTAAAATACCCTTCATGCTCTGGTCCACAGTCTCTCTCTAAACCTAAAATCCCCACCAGCAACCCTAAAGTCTCCATTGTTCCATAAAATGTAAATTCCCTGTACCCTTCTAAACCTTAACATTTTTATTACTCCTTAAACTTAAAATTCCTGTCCCTACTCCACTCTTTGTTCTCATACCTATACATAAAAGCAACCTCCCATCTCTCTTTCTCCACTTGCCTGTTCCACAGCAATCACTTGCTTGCATCCGTTTCCTATGAAATGAGCAGATGGTATGGCAGCTGTGTTGTTGAACTCACATTCACTTTTGAGCATGAGCAGATGATCAGATAGGTTTGCACCCATTTGAGTCCCTGTCTGCATGTTTCTGACATTCAAGCACCTGGAACACCACTACACCAGAGTTAGACAATGAGCTACTTCATATGCTATGAACAAAGTGAAGAGAAATTGGCCACAGTACAGAATGCCAGTGTCATGGGCTACAGTAGCATCATATAAGGTCTTATTACTATTATGAAATGATTATGAAATTCTTGGCAATAGGTATGTGATAAATAGGCATCCTTTAGATCCAGCTTTATCATGAAAGGCAGTACAGGAGGGAATAGTGGTACAAGATAGTGAAGTGATAACATCTTGAACTTTTAAACAAAAGGGTTTAGACCAGATAGATCTAGCACTGGTCCCAAGGATCCATCTGGTTTGAAAACGAGATAAATTATGAATAATAACCTTTCCTTGGGTTATTGAATGACACTGGTTCTATGATTTTTTGAGACAGAATTGTCTGTATAATGCAAAGAAATAGAAGAATGTGGTTCGCTTGGTGAGAAGGAATCCAATGGAAAGGAGACGGGATTCCCAATGAAGTGTTATATCCACTTTGGTTTACCTTCAGAACCCAACTCTCTCTGAAACAATCTGATTCCAGTAAAGAGGATGGAGTGTCAGAAACAGGCAGGTAATCATGCTGACTGAGAGGAATGTAATTTACTTTGAGACATTTCCTTCCTTTATTGAGCCTCTTTTCCATTTCTAAAATCTTATGAGTAGCTTCATAATGCTTAAAATTGTTTGTTAGAAAAAGAAACTAATGAGGAGGAAAGCTATTATTTGCTGTGAAAAATGAGGGTTGAAAGATTTGAATCCGTCCAAGAATTAGTTTTGCCATAAGTACCTCTATTGCACAGGCCACACACACCATACAAAAGTCTCTATTTCTGAGAATGTAAAATCTCAGCTTAAACATCAGGAAGATTTTAAGAGTGAAGCTAAGCAAATTTCCTCAAAAGTGATTTTATGCATTAGATCTGGAGGAAGAGTCAGCAGCATCATAAGTACATTTTAAAATACCCTTAGTCACTGGAGAAATGGATATCACAGAAGCATTTAATGAATTCTTTAACTCAGAAGAGGGAAGGTTAATCATAAACTTCTCCACATTCCAAAAAGACACAGAAAAAAAATTCAACATATGAAAGTGACAGCTGAAAATCCTGAAAGTTAAAGAATACATTTATGTTCATTGTATTGATCACTGCTGCAGTAGCCTTAACTGTATGGTTTATATCTTGCATAGGATACAACAGTTGGACAGCTTCCAAAGCTTCAGGGTACATTCCATGGGTCTAATCCATCAATCAAATTCAAATGAGCTGACTACAGAGAGGTTTGGGCACCAAGCCCTTCAGAGCTTTTATGTGACCAAACAGCAAGCTCTTCTGAGGCTTAGGAGGATGAATGGTCGGCTTATGCTGCTTTTTTGCTGGGCAGACAAGTTCCCTTTGGGGGAAGAACTCTTCCATCTTAGGAAAAAAAGAAGTTAGGTACTCAACGTAACGTTCCATCTGTGTAGTCCATTTTCATTCTTCCTGACTGATGAGTGTCTGATCAGGCTCGGCCATATTTTCTAGACTTTGTATACTAGTCTCAAGCTCCTCCCTCTTCCCATAATGCACTACAATGTCTCTATCTCCTCATCAGTTTTGCTGCCTACTGATGTAAAAGAGAAGACAGATAATGAAAAAATTAAGGCTGAAAGGTGGAACATGAAAGCTTTCATATCATCCATAATCCTTCTAGGAATGACGAGGCGGGGGGGTAGCTAGGAGGGAAGCTGAGGAAGAATGAAAATGGGCAACACAGATGGAGAATTATGGTGAGTCTGTAACTTATTTATATGATGTCCTTTTCATTCTTCCTCACTAAAGGGTCAGAATACCCCGCAGTGTAACTTTCGGGAGGCCCTCAAAGAGGGATATGTCAGAGCATTGTTGAGCCAAAAAAGCTCTGTTTTTGGAGACGGGTAGATATCAAATGTTGGAGGGGTGATGGGGGAAGAAAGAGGGAATCTCATTGTCA
Organism: Protopterus annectens; assembly: GCF_019279795.1. NCBI lineage: Eukaryota > Metazoa > Chordata > Ceratodontiformes > Protopteridae > Protopterus > Protopterus annectens. The sequence goes on along the minus strand of NC_056743.1, from coordinate 891,606,789 downwards.
CTGTTTTGCTGGCTGTTGCTTTTTTGAATTATACCAAGGACTTTTGGAGCCGTGCAGCTACCATACTTGCAGGGTATTTCCTCTGAGTGTAATGAAATGGCAGACTTCAAAATGAGAGCTGTGGGAACCATACACACTGAATAATGTTTTAGAGGAGGAATGAGGTTTAAAAGAAGGCAGGATTTGAATGAGCTACATAATGTTTGACAGTGACTGGATAGATTATAAGTGATGTATAATGTTAGTGACTAAAAATATGTTCATGTTTTCATTTATATAAATGTATGATTGTCTGTCATAAGTGATCATTTAATAAAGATGTTTCTTGTAATAAAAAAAAAAAAAAAAAAAAAAAAAAACTTGACATCTAGGAATAAAGACCAAGCTATGAACTGATTTTACCCATCCTGTGTTAACTTACAATTTTGGTTTGATTTGCTGTTCTCAAAAGGTATTGGATCAGTTGGATAGAAAATTAAAAAATGCTTCACTCATACCAAATGAAATATAAATAGTCTATACCAGGATTATATATTCCATGCCCTGAAGGGAGGTATGGGCCACCACTAAACTGATTACATGTATAGATCTGCAACCGTGGACTGCGTACATATCTGCTGACCTCATCAGAACAAAACAGTCTTGAAATTTTTTAAATTTTTAAAACATGAGGAGATGGAAGTCTAACATGACCACTCTGCTTAGTTTAGCAGAATCTTTCAGTTGGCAAGGAGGCATGGAAATCATACCAGAAGTTGATAACATCAACTGAATGTGCAAAATAAATAAGAAAGAATGCAAAAAGGGTCAGATGGGAAGAAACAAAAATGTGGAAATGATTTTGCAAATGCCACAATACAGAAGTAGCTGAGAAACATTGGGAGCACGAGCCACAAAGTGTAGAGAATGATGAAGTATACATCAGATTGGATCAGGCATTAGCAACCGTCCAAAAAAGTGTATGCGAGAACACCTGCTGTAGTAAGTAGTTCATAAAAAAAACACAAAAGTGACATTGATCTTTGAAATTGCTACACTTTATTACAGTGTCTTACATACAGCAAGACACACAGTCATAAAATATCAAGATTTGCAGGCAGAAACGAGAGCAATGTGGAGGAAAAATGCCCAGACAGTTCCAGTAGTAGTAGGAGCAATGGGTCAAAAAAAAAAACTACAGTCAGTTTTAGATATGCTAACCATAAGTGTAACTCTGTATGTATTGCAGGAATCAGTTTTTGGCCCACTGTGGGTGATACAAGGAGCACTTTTGGATAAGAAAGATTGAAGCAATACCAATTTCGTGAATTTTATCCATACTCCGACTTAGGAACGGGATCCATTCCCGTAACGTATTAGAAACCCAAAAGATTTGGAGAAATTTAACCATACTTCTGATACATCCACTTAAATGGCACATTTATAAAACATCCAACCTGTCCAAGTTTAACCCAGACAGATGCATTACTACCCTTTTACCTTTAAACTGGAATATCCAAAAAATCCTACGCTTACATGATGCTTTAAATTAATTCAGCGCAACTTTCCTAAATAGCCTTACAACACCTAGAACGAAGAGAGTAAAAACAAATAATATAATTTGGCTATCCAAAAAGAGTGGAATGCTAAAGCAGGATAAAGAAAAAGTGTGTAAAGAATTGTCGAAATACAAAACATCATAAAATATCAAACTTCAGAATGGTCCACATCTTTAATAAAAAGAAAATAAGTGAAGGCAAAAAACATGTACTAGAACAGTGCTGAGGTTTGATTGTAAATGCAATACCGGCTTTTAAAAGCCAGTATTATATTAAAGAACGATCGGGATTGGCTGTTGTGGGGCTGTGCGGACTTCTCAACTGTCCAGATTTTCACAGAATGTCCAGATCCTTGCCTCATATTTTTGGTCCACTCCTCATAAATTTTATGTTTTTATGGCAAATCACAGAGGACTGAAGTCACTAAATATATATTTTGGTTTCAGACTTCATATCCTTCAGAAAAAAATACATGCCATCATAAATCCTGTTATTCTAACAACTTTCTAAACTTATAAGAGCAATACTTAAAATCTGTCCCTATACTTGGGCTGTTGTTTCCCCCATTATTGTAGCCTTTCTCCCGATTTCTTGTGCTAAGAAGTTTTGAGGTATGCTGTTGCTGCTCTTGTTATGTCAGTCTAACCAATATCTTAATATTTGGAAAAAAAATAGGGAAAAGGCTGTAAATTAGTGACACTTTTGCAAATAATGGTTCTATTAACTATCAAATTTTAGGTGGCATGGGGCAAAATTTTGAGAAAACAAAATAGTGCCGTCCCTCCAATATTTAAGTAGTTGAGAGGTATGTAGGCCTCCATTCAATTCAGAATCTGACTTGGTATGGCGAGGTATTGAATTGACTGAATCCCATCTGCAGGATAAAATTATCTTTGGTGGTAAAGGTAGGTTGGATTTGGTTGTTCATCATAGTGGGAGCTACAGGGGCAAGGGTGAATGCAATACATACAGACTTTTTTTTTAAAACAAAAAAATACCCAGCTTACTGTCTTTAACAATACCTTTACAGATCCTGCCATATGTAACATTAGGGTTCAGCAAGGGTCAGTTCTAGGTCGCTGCTACCATTCTCAGTAAATGACCTCAAACAGAACTTCCAGCAAAAAAGTATAATAGCTTATAGATGATATACTGAAGATGGTTTCTAGCAAAACTCTTCACATCCTATAAACTAATACACAAAATAATTTCACAGCATTCTAAAATCTGTTTTTTTAGCCATTTGCAACCAGCTGTACTAAAGCTAACGTAATGTGATGTTCTCAAATACAAAGAAGTTATTTTCTTTACCAAACAAACTTCTTCATAAACTAAATGGAAATATTCTCAACATTAAGGAACAAAAGTACATAAGACTTAACTACGGTCCTCTTCTTAACTTCACAAACTACACTCACAGTTATCACTGCCAAAATTCATTGCCAACTCAGACTTTGAAATTATCTCCCATCTATTCACTTCTGCCTCCCACAAAGCCATAACAAAAATATTCTAATCCCCAAACTAGAATATGTCCTACCCTTGCTGTCTATGCACTCTATTATTGTCAAAAACAGCAGAAGTAAAAACTGGAAGTTTGCCCTCCTCTCCTTCCCAAATATTCATCATTGTCATATACTCCACAAATTGCACTAGTTCCATATAACAGGGCTACATTTATTCTAGCTACTTCTATTTTCAAAATCCTTCTCTTAGGCAACTGTTCACCCCTGAGGAGAAAAGTCCTACTCGGAAAGCAAAGCCACTCACTCAGAAGTAGCCAGGATGGCATCCTCTTAAAGACTCAAACAAGCCGTGGGGGGAAAAGATTTTGTAACTGAGTTGGCCCTGCTGCCTGGAATAATTTCTCAAACAATGTTAAACTTAATAGCACCCTGGAAGCTTTTAAGAAATTTGTTACGGTGCACTTCTACAAAGATGCCAAATGCTGTAGCTTTTGAGATGCTGGCTAATTGTACCCTCTTCAGAGTTTCTTGAAGGATGGAGAGAGAAAAAAACACTTTAGTCTGTCCTAAACAGATGTTTCTTGTAAAATGCAGTGATATCGTAAGCTATACATTATATATGTTACTGAGGAGCTGTGCAAGTGAATGTTACAAATGTGTGAACTAGAATGTTATAAGCTACCATCCATGTATATAGTGTACATATAAATACTGATTTGAGAGTGTTTAATCTCACCGTTTGTTCTTACACATGGGTGTCGGAGCCGATCCTCGGCTCCGAGTCGGCCGCTTAGCAAAGCTCTGCATCCAGAAGAAGCTCAAGACCAACCTATCTCCCACAATTCCCTCTGTCTTTAACTCAGATCTAGTTTGCCGCTGCAACTGATCGCATCGTTGAAGAGCTCTGAGCCAACTAACAGATAAGATGTAGCTTTTTTTCTAATAGGATTTTCTTCTAAATTCTTAGAATTATTGGACTTATATAGTGTGTGTGTGTGTGTGTGTGTGTGTGTGTGTGTGTGTGTGCATGGTCTGGTGGTTCCGTCTACTAATTTATAGTGTTTTAAGGCATTTATAATTAGTTAGGATTCGTAAGGCCTACCCCACCTATTAAATACCGGATTTGACTTGGATATTAATACTACCTAATATCATCACTTCTCGGCCCTTTGGCTAAGTTTGAGTGTAGTGATTACTTATATTTTGACTGTGTTTGACAAGTTTTCGACTCTGATTATGTCAGAAAAGTTTAAATCAGGCTTTAAAAGATGTCAGTGCGGACAGAAGATGTCTGTCACCGACAACCATAGCTCCTGTGTCTACTGTCTTGGCCCTCTCCATCTTCAGGAGGACTGCTCCATATGTCATTCCTTTAGTGGAAGGGTCATGACAGATAGCCGCAGGAAGCTTATGGACAGAGGTCTTTTAAAGCCTGCCTTCCAGGAGGCTTTAGACAAGTCAGACCAGACTTCTAAATCCTCAAAGGAATCGAGGACTTCGGAGCCCAAGTCATCGGCTCCAAGTACTTCTTTTAAAGTTCGTTCACCAGTTCCACAGACCTCGGGACCGAGTGTCGAGCTATTGTCTATCACCGAGCCTAGGGTCTTGGAACCGGTGATGGAACTGCCGCCTCCTGCTCTTTTGAGGTCGGCACCGTCCTCGATTCCTTCGACACGGTCTTCCAGGCCCCTCTCCGACACCGACGTAGATCGTGTGGTGCAGAAGCTGATGGACAACATGGCCCTGTCCAAACTCATTGCAGTCTCCTTTCAGTTGGTGTCGAGACTCGAGGGCCTTCCCTTGTCTCCATCTGGTCCTCCTCCGAGACCTACTCAGCCCTCGGAGCCGGAAGACGTTGATCTGCTGATAGTGGAGCCCTTGGTGCCGGAACAGTCTTTTTCTCGGTCTGCACCGTTGACCTCGACTCTGTCGGAACCACTACCGGACTCGCGGAGCCGACGATCTATCCTTGGTTCCGGGACCGAGAGCCGAACCGATGTTTCAGTGCCGACTCTCCCTCTCGGCGCCTCGGCATGGATCACCTTGGCTCCGTCCTCGGGGTTGGTGCCCTTGGCTTCCGCGTCGGAGATTCCTCCGCGTTCTTCGGAACCGGGGGATTCCTCGGCTCGGGGTCCGGGGGCCTTCGACCTTATGAGGAAGGTATTGTCTTCCCAGACAACTACTTCAGCAGAAGCAACATCTCCCTCCCATAAAGGCCCGTTGTCCTCTTCTGCACCCATGGCTACTCAAAAGCGTCGAGCACCAGTGTCTCAGCCGCTCCCAGAGGGAGCCCCCTCTTCCTCCGAGGCTTCATCGGATGCCCCTCCCCGATGACGTTCCGAGGAAAAGATTGTGCAAGAGGAGGCACTTGGATTCTCCACAAGAGTCCTTAACATCAGACACTGACTTAGATGAGACAGAAGGGTCCCCAAAATCACCCTCGAAGGATGTCTCCTTCTCTGACATCCTGGAGATCCTAAAACAGAGAGGTGATTGGCAAGCCCTACACCCTTCTGAGGATGAGTCAGTTTTGCTGAAGGCATTCGCTGCTCGCCCTTCTTCCTCCTGGGTCACTCCGCCCTTCGACGAGTTAATGGAATTGATTGCTCAAAGGGCGTGGGAGACACCTGACACAGTGGAGCCAGTCCCCAGAAAGCCTAATAAATATATTACGGCCCCTCAGGATAAGGCATACCTCACAAAGGGAGTTCCAGTGGACGCTATTGTGGTGGCAGCTGCCACCAAAAAGGAGATGTCCGAATCTTCCTCGTCTGTCCATCCTCCTAACAGAGATTCTAGGACCATGGACAGATATGGGAAGCGCATTTTCAGTTCAGCGGCTTTTTCCATGCGATCGCTGAACTATTTGACACATGTCACACGCTTACAGAGGGATCTAGTCAAAGAGTTGGGAGATACCCTCCAGGGTACTACAGATGCTGCTGTCTCGGATAAGGTTACAGCACAGCTCAATACCCTTACATCTATTGTAAACTCGTCCATGAGGCTCATCTCGTATGCAGCCGAAGGATCGAGTAGGGCTGCGGCTTCAGGGATTGCTCTTCGTAGACAATCCTGGATGCGCCTATGCTCCTTTGCGGAAGCCTTCAAGTCTTCCTTTACTAACGCCCCCTTTGATGGTGCCACTCTTTTTGGCCCCAAAGTAAAGGAGACCCTGACCCGGTGTGAGCAAGAGGGAAAGACTCTGTCTGCTGTCGGAGTCCGTTTTTCCACCCCATCCAGACCGTACCCCAAAGGGCAACGAGGTGGGAAAATGTGGTTTCGTAAACCCCAGGGTTCTTTCCCGAGCACAGAGGGTGATGCCCCCCCCCCAGAGGCAGAGGGGGGGGCAGAAGTGGAAGACGTCGCCCTGGCGGCAGAGGGGGTCCGCAGAACCAAGGCAACAGGGATACTATCCCTGGGAAGCCTTTCCAGCACTCCTGAGAGGAGGTCCCGACTGTCCTGCTCTGGAGGCAGTCAGGGGTCGCTTAGCTTTATACCCTCAGGCCTGGCAAAGTCTTACTTCAGACAATTGGGTAAAAAGCATTATTACCATAGGTTACAAAATTCCATTTCTACTCCCCCCCCCCTTACCACAGAAAAGATTCCCAGATGTACCGCCCCATCTGCGAGAACCTGCAGCTATAGAAATTTCAAAGCTGCTAGAAAAAAAGAGTCATCCAACCAGTCTCGGCGGACCAGAGAGGATCTGGAACTTACTCAAGGTTCTTTTTAGTTCCAAAAAAGACAGGGGACTGGAGGCCAATTCTGGACCTAAGCAATCTCAATACCTATGTGAAGAAAGAAAAGTTCCGGATGGTCACGCTTCAATCGATCCTTCTGTTCTTACAGAAGGACGACTGGATGTGCTCGATAGATCTCAAGGAAGCCTACTACCGCATCAAAATGGCCAGAGCATCCAGAGATCACTTGCGCTTCCGGCTGGGAGCCAGCCACTTTCAATTTCGGGCCCTGCCCTTTGGTCTAACCTCAGCCCCCAGGGTTTTCACCAAATGCATGGCAGTGGTAGCGTCTCACTTGAGACGCCTAGGATTCCAGGTGTTTCCATATCTGGACGACTGGCTCCTTACTGCCACCACCGAGCGTCGACTGATACAGGCCAGGGACTACACACTCAGCCTTTGTGTTCACCTAGGGATTTCGATAAATTTAAAAAAATCTGCCTTTCAGCCATCACAGCATATTTCATTTATAGGGGCAGATTTGGATACCCGTTCCTTGCTTCTAAGACTCCCCTCCGCAAGAATAACTTCCCTACAAAAACACATATCTCTTCTTCTGTTGTCCAAAAAATCCCGGCCAAACTAGTTCTGAAAGTCTTGGGACTCATGTCAGCTTCCCTCATTGCAGTTCCCATGGGAAGACTACACATGAGAGTTCTCCAATGGCTGCTATTCGCACAATGGTCGTTCCAGCAGTTACCGCTGACACACGAAATTCACATTACAAACACCTGCAAAGCACACCTATCTTGGTGGTTACAGAATCGCAATCTCATCGGCGGCCGACCGTTTGTGTTACCCGCACCTATAGCCACAGTGACCACGGACGCTTCCCTGATAGGGTGGGGGGGCATCTTTCAGGGACAGACAGTCCAAGGCAAATGGACCAATCTAGAGTACAACCTGCACATCAATGTCCTGGAGATGAGGGCAGTGTTTCTAGTGTTGCAACACTTCTCCTCTTTTCTACCTCTAGGGACTATTGCAGTTCAAACGGACAACATGTCCGTAGTTTGGTACATAAACAAACAAGGAGGAACCAAGTCTTACCAGTTGTTCAGAGAGGCCATGAGAATTTGGCAATGGGCAGAGTCCACGGGTTGCTTTCTGATAGCAACGCACATCCCGGGGTTATCCAACGTTATAGCGGACAGGTTGAGCAGAGCCATCCTGTTACCTCACGAGTGGTCCCTCAACCAGACAATAGCGGAAATGATATTCCGCAAGTGGGGCCAGCCTTGCTGCGATCTGTTTGCGTCTCCAATGAACGCCAAATGCAGAAGCTACTTTGCCCTGTTACCCCCTCCAGGGGATGTCCCCAGGGACGCTCTGATTCACGATTGGCCCCTGGGTCTCCTGTACGCTTTTCCCCCTATACTTCTGATACCGAGATTTCTCCAGAAAGCCAAGGATCTAGAAAGGACAGTAATTCTCATTGCCCCATTCTGGCCTCGTCAGATTTGGTTCCCCTTTCTTCAAGCACACCAAATACGGGAGCCCTGGATTCTGGACCCGGTGCCAGAACTACTGACCCATTCGTCAGGAGCTCCCCACCCGTCGCTCCTGTCCCTCAGATTAGCAGCTTGGCTGCTCCGCTTCCCTTCTTAGCCAGGTCTGATCTTCTTTCTCCGGCGGTTCAAGACATTCTGGTAGCCTCCCATAAGGCTTCCACTACAAAAATTTACACTAGTAAGTGGAAACGTTTTGTATACTGGGCTACTGCACAGCATTTAGATCCCTTAATAGCTCCACTAAACAAAGTTTTAGAGTTCCTATCCATGCTGTTTCACCAGGGAGCCTCTACTGCCACCTTAAGGGTTCAGTTGGCTGCTATTTCCAACTTTCATGTAGGAGAGAATGGAGCACCTATTATGGCTCATAGGCTTTGTAAAGCCTTTTTGAAAGGATCCTTTCATCTTAGACCACCAGTCAGGTTTCCTACAGCTCCGTGGAATTTAAACCTCCTTTTATCCCAGCTAATGTTACCACCTTTTGAACCAGCTTCTTCCTGTTCCTTAAAGTTCTTGTCCTGGAAAACTCTCTTTCTGGTAGCTATCACCTCAGCCAGATGAGTGTCGGAACTTCAGGCTCTTTCCATTAAACAGCCATATTTAATATTTCATCCGGACAGGGTATCTTTATGCACCAACCCTTCGTTCCTCCCCAAGGTTTGTTCAGTTAACAACATTAATCAATCCATTGAGCTTCCCGCATTTTTCAAAAATCATTCCAATAAGCTGAAGTATATGTTGCACAAGTTGGATGTTCATAGACAACTCAGATTTTATCTAGATAGACCGAAAGGTCATAGGAAAGCAGACCAGCTCTTTATAGCCTTTGCGGACAACAAAAAGGGCATGGCAGTGACTAAGCGTACTCTCTCCAAATGGCTGACTGATTGTATTACCTTAGTTTATGCTGCTTCTAGTCAGAGTTTGCCCACCAAACCAAAAGGACATTCTACTAGATCAGTTTCTACATCTTTGGCTCATGTGGCCCGCCTGCCTTTGGACACTATTTGTGCGACTGCCACTTGGTCTAAACCACATACGTTCATCACTCATTATAAGGTGGATAGAATTTCCAGGGACAGAACAACCTTTGGTTCCACTGTGCTCAGGAACGTTCTTCCGTGAGTCTCTCAGGGCCACGGAGCTAGGGACACTCACATAAAGAAGTTACGTTCTTACCATAACGTTCCATGTGGAGTGTTCATCTCGCCTTTGTTCTTACATTCCCACCCTCCCACCCTCAGGTCAGGAAGAATGTCCAGTTTAGAAGTCTGGTCTCTATCTCCCGCTGCTGGTCTTTCTCTGTAGTGCTACTGGTTTGAGTTACACTCTTTGTGTATATGTATGTATTGGATGTTTACATTATTGTTGCTGGATCTGGTGCTGTTTTGCAAACTAGATCTGAGGTAAAGACAGAGGGAATTGTGGGAGATAGGTTGATCTTGAGCTTCTTCTGGATGCAGAGCTTTGCTAAGCGGCCGACTCGGAGCCGAGGATCGGCTCCGACACCCATGTGTAAGAACAAAGGCAAGATGAACACTCCACATGGAACGTTATGGTAAGAACATAACTTCTTTTTACTAACTATATCCCCAACTGTAACAAACTTCCACATTTATTAATATACACTATCTGTATATAAGCATCTATTTTACATTGAATGATTGTATCTTCCTGTTTCATTTATTACCTAGGCCATGACTAAACAGTTAACTAACCATTTCACTAGCCTGGTAAACAAATTCTAAAATAAAATAAATAAACCAGCAAGTCTGGGAAGGGGAGAGGAAACTACCCTACCAACTGCACATTCATGCAAACACAGGGACATATGCAAATGTAACAAACATCAACCATTCTTTATGACTGAAGACGAAGTGTGAGAGAGAGAGAGCTCAAGTCAGGTACAAAACCCTAGAGCTGTGATGCAGAGATTCTAACAACTTAGCCACTATGCCGTTATGCACACAAACTGCAAAAGAAGTCCGGTACAAAAATGGAAACAGCATTAATAAAGGCCATCTTTCCAGTTTTTTAAATCATTTGTCCTGCTGATAGCTGAGTTGGTCACAAGCTGTGAAGGACAGTTCAGACTGGAGAGGGATGGGGGAATTCCCAGGTATTCCCATGCCAGTTGAGAGACATTTATCCAGCATGCCCTGGGTCTGCCCCAAAACTGGACATTTATCTATGGAACAATTGTTTGTTTTCTAGTAGTAAATGAAATGGCAAAAGATGTTTAGAACTGAAGAAGTGGAGGACGGCAGTGTTAAAAAATGCATGCAGGCTCTGTGAAAGTCAGAGATGGGAGAAACGTAAGGAATGGAGATTAGAGTCATGAAGAGGTTTTGAAATGTGGAAAGACATGGTGAAACGTTTGCCAAGTGTTATTTCTATGACTGGTCGCATAGGGACATTAAGAAAGGCTGTCCACCCTTAATCATATTCCTTTTGTGGGGGCTTTTCTCATTTCATTAATGATTATGACAAAGTACAATGTAACCAGTAAGGTGATAAAAGACATACAGCAAGAAGTTGTGTGCCCCTGAATGCAGGCTGTATGAAAAAAGTACACCTGTGGTTGGATTGTCAAGAACAAACAGTAAATAATGAAAAGTAAGGGGGCAGGAAGAAAACATGAGGAAGAACAACAAGAGGCTGGAGAAGATGGTGAACTAGGTGGAAAAGAAACTGTATAAGAAAAAATATAGAGGGCAAAAATGAGGACTGAGCGTGCATATCGGAAGGGAGGTCAAGCGAAGAGACTGCTGCTAATAATTTTTTGAAGTTCTAGTCAGGAAAAAATTCTGATTCTAAAAATCATGGATCATGTGTACATAAACCCAGGAAAAATATTCCATTAGGGAAAGAGTTAAAATAAGAAAATGAAAATTTTAAAATATTTTCCCTAAACATGAAAGACAAGTAACATTTTAGAGTACTTTCAGTAAATGTGAACAGTAGTATTAACACTATAGGAAGAATATGGATACTGGAATGGTTTGCTAATTGTGATGTGGATGTTCTGTAAGAGAATGCAAGACTCCTGACAAGTGAAGAGAGACTGCAAACAGAAAAATTGTGGCTGGAAACTTAATATGGAAACATGTCAATTGTGTTCTGGAGTGGCTGTGCTATGTAAAAAAAGTGAAAATACTAGATGTGACATTGGTAAACATGGGTAGGTTAACGGTTTATACGAGATGGAGAGGGCAAGTTACAGAATTATAGCATTATCTGTATGTATAACTAGCAAGGAAAGAGAGAATCTGTTTCATCAAATATAGACTGTGCGGTGCTTAACATGAATATTATGATTGCAGGGGACTTAGTGATTTAAGGGGAAGATGTAAAAAGAAAGTGCAAGGTGTAAAAAATAAAAGGAAGTGATAAAATGTGGTAAATTAGCTGTGTGGAACAAAAGTCAATAGACTTGTAGAAGAGTGGCAGTTGGATCCAAATTTTTTATTACAAGATGGCTTGGGGTAGATTATGGTGATACATATGTGAAGTGTTTTACAGACCATTTAGCAATATAGTTGGAGATAATGGATGAAATAGAGCATATTAAAATATTAAATGGTATAAAAAGAATAAATGAGAAATAATGGGATGAAGTTGGAGAGTGAGAAGTATTGCAGTTTTGAAAAGATCATATAACCATAGAGGACTTCCATAAAAGCTAGTCTGCAAGGTGGACTGAATTAAAAAAAAAAAGTTAATGGTGGAATGATGTAAGAAAGGAAGAGAAAATGAAGTATGGGAAACATACATACCAACAAATATTTCAAGAATGGGCATTAATCCCCTGCTAGCTTGCCAATATACCAAAGGTCTCGTTCCCATAATAAGTGTCCAGGCTGTTCTTAAAAATATCTAAACTAGCACTTGCTGTAATGTAATTTGGTAGTCTCTTCCATGCATCAGCTGCTCTCTCACAGAACCAATTAATACACTTCTCATTCCTGTAGAATCTTCTACATAGGTTACCTGATGATTCTCTACTACTTTTTGATAACCCAAACATTCCCAGAGGTAGTTGTCTATAAATGCCCTCTATATCGAACATATCTCCCAATCGTACCAAATTACTCTGTTTTTAGAGAGTTTTGGGGTCCAGACAATGGGTGCCACGATTCCTGAGTGGCACCCCTTAATTTCCAAATTTCCAGGCGTTTTATTTTACTTTTTTCTTTTCTGGCTTTTTGAGCTGATGTCCTCACATGCGCGATGATGTCAGCTCTTTGAAACCATCTGTCAGAATTGAGCTAAAGGGCTCAGTGCGTGCATTTCCGGGGTGGCTGCTCCAGCCAAGCCGTGAGGGAATGGAGGTTCGGTAGCTCCAAGCAGATATGGTTGTGCAAACGGAATCAAGCCGCGGAGCTGTTAAGAGGTATTTATTATGCATTTGGGTGGGTTTTAGTTCTTCATTGTTAGTGTGTGTGTGTGTGTGTGTGTGTGTGTGTGTGCGTGTGTGTGTGTGCGTGTGCGTGTGCGTGTGCACGCGCGCACATGTAAGATGGTGACAGAAGTAACATGAACGAAAAAAATAACCTTTGAAATTCACTGTCCTTCTCCAGAGGTACTCAGAGTCCATTTGAATAGCTTGTCACCAAATAAATCTTTTTTTAATTTGATGATTGCAGTTTTGGACTGTATCGATAATTTCCTCAGTGAAGTAAATATCTTAGATGCTGTTTTGATTTAATATAAAATGGTCTAGTTTCTCATTCAATGTTAGTAAAATGGAACAGGCTAGCATGGGATTGCTGTCGCCTGCTTTTGTCATGCTACACATTTTTCGTTGTGACGCAGATAAACATGTTTAAGCTTCGCAGTAAGCAGGCTGAAAATTTGTTCTCTTGGCTATAGTACCTTGTTTTGAGAAACCTGAAGAACAAGAGGATTCTGAAATATCTCACTTTCTTAAATTACTACCCATATATCATATTTGCATCATCCACAGTTATAATTTCTTGAAACATAAATGACAGGGTACAGTCAATGTGTAAATGGTTTGTGTGCAAGAGTTGTTGCACTGATAACATTTATTGCTAGATGTTTTCTTATTCATGTTTTGTAAGTTCATGTATTCTTCTATACATAGAAACAGCTACAGTACAGTGGTGGTTGGATAAATGTGCTAAACATTTGGTGACGTGAGAATTGAATTCTGTATTCCCCCATTACTGAATTCACTAAATGATAGCCATTTAAGTTTTCAGTCTTCCTATCTTTCAGGAAACTGCTGATTTGGCATAGTGGTATGTTGCTTTGACTGTAATGCACAGGGTCCTAGGTTCAAGACTTGGCAGTGAAATGCATGATGGTAACACAACATTTTATTCTAGTAACTTTCCAAAATTATACAAGCAATGTTTAAAATGTGCCTCTGGTTCTTGGGCTTTTGTCCCCCCCCCCAATAAATTTTGGCTTTTTCCAGATTTCTTTTGCTGCAAAGTTGAGAGATACAGTTGAGTGTCAAGTGGATTTTGCAAAGAGCTGAGAGCTTCAGTGGAAGAGGAGTTTAGTTTTGCTTATGCTGAGTCTGCTTGCATTAATAGCATAACAGGTTAAATACTTCATTTTGATGCAGAAGGCTGTGGGTTCTACTCCCACAGTATGTAGATGCATTGCTGATACTGTACTGTGTTGTACTTTTAAAGGGGGTGGGTGTAACAAGTCAAGGGTGTAGCTACAGATAACAACAAAAGTGAGAAAATGTCATTCACAAGGGCATTTGTGGCTCAGTGGAAAGAGCAACAGATAACATTAACCCAAATTCAGGAACAGAAAATCAGAATTATGTTTTGTGCTGCATTATAAGAAAATTTTTTAAACAAGTACAGTACTTTTTCCAGCATTCAAGATAAAACAGTGGAGAAGCAAGAGTGGCCACTTAACAGCATCTGGATTACAATGATAGTTTTGATGCTTCAGGATGAATGTAGGAGTGGGGTCTGTCAGTACTTGGACAAAAAATTGGAAGTCTTAAAACTTGCAGTTTGCTTAGTTTATTTTGTTTTGCATTTACACGTATTGAATTGGTCTGATAACACAAATCAGAGTGAGTCAAGCAAAAAACTTAAATTGAAAATAAGTTTTAGAAGCTGTGATGGAATGTTCTGAATTGGGCAGTTTTTTGTCATTACTGGTTCATGCCTTTTGTTTCATTACCACCGGAAAAATGTTCAAATGATAAATTTAAAATGCGTTCTTAAGTCTAAGAAGTGGCTGTATTATACAAGTATAATTTAATAAAGTCAGGAAGGTGCATCTAGGAACACATGTATGTCTCTTGCTTTGTGTGCAAGGGGCCTATGATTTGAAAACAGCCCAAAAGTAGTCTTTATCCTCCACTGGCCAGATGCATTTTCTTTTGGTGTGGTGGGGGTTTCAATGCTGTTACAATGAATGTGAGTTTCAAGGACAGAGAAGTTTTAATGCTAAGTCTATTTTCATTGTGAGGCAGTATTGCTTTGTTTAGCAGATCTCTATTAATGTTTGTGCATTGTGCTATAAAATGTAAAAAAATAAAATCCAAATAATCATTGTAGAAGTAAAGCAGTATGCACATTAGTGTTTATGGTAAATGGGGCAAAATAGCCAGGTAATAGGACATTGGAATGGCTGCAGGGGACTCTGGTGCCATATTTTGGTTGTCTGTTCTTCAGTTTGTGTTTGAAAGTTGGTATCCCACAATTCCATTGGAGTGGGTGGAGTTATGCAATTATGTATGCACATTTTGTGTTAATCAGCATACAGATTTGTACCTATTTTTTCATGAGCCTTGTCCAGATTTTTGATGTTTCCAGGTTGAAAGGTATGTATCTGAGTAAGATCTACTCTTAAAGATCTTTCATAATAACTTAAATTTTCACATCCATGGATGCCCTTGATGTATTTCTGCTGTACTCGTTCCAGTTTACTCATAAGATTTCCATATTGTTATTCCATACTCAACTGTGTCTAATGTGACTAACAAACAGTAACTTCTTCATTTCAGATTTCCTAGACTTTGTAAATTTTTTTATGCAACCAGTAGTTCCGTAACTATCATTAACCATTTGGTTGATATGATTAGAAAAACTCATAGCTGGATCTACTCTTATACCCAAGTCCTTTAATGAGTCTACAATTTCAATTGTTGTGTGCAGTATTAAATATTCACCTTTCAGTTTGCCTCCCAAGCCTCCTATGCTTAGTTTTTGATGCATTTATCATCATATAAGGACAGTATATAGAAATGTACAGTAAACTCTCGGTTAACCGGAACTCAAGCAACCAGAAAAAAAGGAAGAGATACAGTACAGTATGAACAATTCAGTTTTTCATGTGTTGCACTGTTTTTACCCCACAGAAACATACCTTACATTTTTAGAGTTTCAGAGTTTTAAAAAGGAAGATGCAAATAAATTCCCTGTCTCCCTAACATGAGAACAAGTCAAATCGCTGAAATGTCAACACTCTGTTCATACTCAGTTTGCATCAGATTGCACATTCTCTCTCCAATCTCTCACTTAGTCTCTTCAGCTTTCATACATCACTCTGATCTCTCTCACACAGTGGCTACTGCTTTCATACATGCATTCACTTTCTCTCTGTCTCTATTCAGTTCATTCATTTTCAATCCACTCAGCATGCCGCTGAAAAGCATTCTGTGTGCCACGCTTTCTAGCAGAAATATAAGTTTAAAATATTATTCCAGACCAGTTTTTAATTACTGTATTTCAATATTAAAATCAAATTACTACAGTGTTTATGGTATAGTATAGGGTACAGTATTTGACAGGTCTGTTTTTAATAGTAACTCTCAAGCATCCAGAAACTACACATCTGGTATCTACCAATCCCTATGGGTGCCGGTCAACTGACAGTTTACTATATTAGAGAGTATTATAATATAGAAGAATAAAAAAATAAAATAAGTGTTACTGTTTAGTCACCAGTATTATTTACAAAGGAGAAGGGAGGTGGTATCTCCACATTGATTGGGCTAAAATAGTAAAGGAGGATATTAGTATGAGGGAAATGTTAAGTGTAAAACTAACATGAGCAAATTATGAATAATGTGGTGCAGCATGTGAAAATATGTATAAAAGAAAGGAGAATAACAGAGAATGGAAAGTAAAAAGAATTCCTGAAAAAGTTAAGGAAGAATTTGAAAAAGAAATTAGAATTACTGAAATGGATGCGATACTTAGGAAAGCAAATGTTGGTTCAGTATCAGAAACAGATGACACATGCTGTGTATTATGTACACAAAATGAATGGACTGGCAGAGGCAGTATTTTGTCAGTGTATTGAATGAGTGACTGAGGGAAGGGTTTGTCTATGATGAGTTATATAGTGGGATATGCAAATGTATATGAAAGAAAGACGAAAATAATGAAATAAAAAATTGAAAACCCATCACACTGAATAACAGATTATAATGAGAATAACACAGAGAAGAATGGAAGAAAGGATATACATTGTATAAATGGGATGTGAAGAATTGTTCTAGTTATGAGAGAAATTATAAGTAAAAAGGAGGATATGAAACTAATGGTAGGTGATATTAGCAAGGCATTTTATACAGTACAAGTAAAAGGGTGGCTGAGTAAAGAAATATGCATAAAGAGTGGTGTAAGACAAAGATGTCCCATGAGTGGGATATTGTTTGCATTGGTGATGAATAAACGAAAGATGTTTGATATGTAATACAAAGGGAGGTGGTGATTCCACTAGTCTTGACATACACAGAATAGTTGCAGTTGCCAAAAACAAAGTATGGGTGATAGAGGTTTTTTTTTTGTCTGAATGGATGTTTAAAAGAAATGGGAATGACCATGAATAAAGATAAAAGGGCTTGGGTGATGTGGTGAACATTTGGTATGTGTATTTTTCAATGAATGAAGTATTTTTGCTAGCAATGAAATCTAGGAAGAAGTATGTAGTTATGAAGAAATGGGAGAGTTTGATAAAAGAAATACGTCTTCTGTGGAGTATGTAGAGTTTAGTTTAGCAATCAGGGAAAAGATTTATGTGGTGAATTCTGCATTAATGGCAAAAATAGTGTACATGTCAAATGTTTGTTTATATCCATCCATCCACAACCCCATATTTCCCATTTTTGCACATGGGGTTGGGGTGTATGATCCCAGAAAAATATTGAAAGGAAATTGTGCAGTTAGTGTTTTCTTTCACTCCCACTCCCCTTTATATCATCCTGTTATTCATTACCCTGCCCTTTTGACACTTAGTCCACACATCTTTGCTCTGTCTCTCATCCCCAACACTTGAACTGCAAAACTAAATTCATTATCTTTCCACCTGTGCTTCAAATTCGTCCTCTGTTTTTTTCTTGGTACAGTAGTCTTGTGCATCATTATTAGTAACTTCACTTTATGGTTTCAGTTTACTTTGGTCCTAGGAATAGTGTCCCTATACAGGGACGCCCTACTTCTGGGGTATTTGCCTCCTCCTATGGTGATGACCACCTCCTTTATAGCCATTTTGATGGTAAGCAGACACATGTCATGCAGCCTGTCCACTGGCAGTCTCTTGTCAGTTCTAATTAATTACATTACATTAGCATGATAGCAGAATTACAATAAGTATTTTTAATTGGCCCTTCCAAGTGCCCCTCAGTTCCTACATTCTTCCCATACTTTGATCATATGGTCTATGCTTTCCTCAAATGCCAGCATAGATTCCCTCTTAACTATGCATTCTAGTCCGTAACCCCTGTGTCCAAAAATACACTTTTTGAGATTCAGAGTAGTTAGCTCCAACAGTATGATACTCGTATGGTAGTGCTGAAAATCTGGTATCTACCCAGACTCAGCCAGTAAGTTATTTATTTAACATTTGTTTACCAGGAAAGTCCGACTGGACGCAGGTCCTTTTTCAGCGGAAGCCCAGGGAGAAAAGCTCCACGAGTAACAGTAAATTTTCATGCACACATTACAATAATCGATAAAGTATAAAGTAAATAAAAATGTAGTATACATAAAAACATACAAATTTGTTACAGCTTGACAACAAAACCTAAGCTGTGAACATAGCTAGTACTGTTTGTAGGTATGACTTATGTCAAGATATACTGTTAAGACAGGTCAGTAAGAACAAAGGATTAAACACCAGGGGAGAATTTGGATACGTTTTGGGTATGCTGTGATGTATCAGAGCACTCATGAGGGGGTTAGTACAGGAACATAGCCACTTATTTTTTTTAGATAAGCTTTAAGTGATTGCTTAAAGTGGTTAGTGGATGAGATTGAGAGAGTGGATTTAGGAAGGCAGTTCCATATACGAGATATATAGTTGGAAAATAAAGATTCTCCTGCAGTGTTGGCCTTGGAGATGGAAAGTAAGCTCTTATTGTTATAGTGAAGTGGTCTCCTGGAACTGTAAGGAAGGATGAGATTTTGTAGTGTAGGGGTTCTAGTTGGTTGTGTTACAGTTTTGTGAGTTAGAGAGAGTTGATTGTAACGAATAATGTTGGGAAGCTCAAGGCAGTCTAGTATCCTTAAAGCTGTACAATGATGTGTTCTATATGGGCAGTCAGATGGAAACTTAGAAATTTTATTCTAACATGCTTCTAGCTTAGATAAGTCAGTTTTTCTTAGATTAGTTAAAATTGGAGAGGCATATAGTAGAGTGGAGAGCAGATGGGTTTGTGCTAATGTAATTTTGGCCATTGTGGTCAGGAACCTTTTGCGCCTGTATAGACTTCCAAGTTTCTTATGGACTTTTTTTTTATAGTTAGGGAGGAAATGCAAGTCAAATTTTAGGGTGTTTATTTTCACCCCAAGAAGCTTTGTATGGGTTGTCGGGGAGATCACAGTATTATCTTTGGCTATTATGTTGAATGTTTGGCATGAGGTAGATGTCTTGTTAGGTTGGAAGAGTAATAATTTAATTTTGTTTGGGTTCAGGATTAGATGGATATTGGCTAACCATGTTTCAACAGAAGTGAAAGACTCCTGTGTTTGAGAATGAAGAGTTGATAGAGAAGTGGCAGCACAGATAAGTGTTGAATTATCTGCATACTGTATTATAGAACCATGTGGAGTAGCTGTGTGTAGATTATTAGTAAAGACGGAGAAAAGGAGAGGGCCCAAGATAGATCTTTGGGGGACACCAGTGGATAAAGGAAGGCATGGAGATAGGTCACCCTGCCATAGAATAGATTATTGATGGCCAGATGAATAGTTGTGAAACCATGTGGCAGATGGTGAGAATGATGGTTCAGTTAGTACATTTTAGTCTGGAATGGGAGACCATATCAAAAGCATTTAATAGGTCTAGAAAGATGGCAGATACAAAGTTGTTTTTATTCCTGTGATGGTTTATGGTATTAGTGAAGGATAACAGAGCTGTAGTGGTGCTATGTGATGGGCGAAACCCATGCTGAGTGTTTGCGAGAAGGTTATTTGTTAGTAAGAATTTCATGACCTGGAGAGGAATACACCTTTCAAGTAGCTTAGAAAGAGGTGAAAGAATAGCAACTGGCCGATAGTTTCAGTTTTGTGGAAGGTCCCCTTTTATGAAGCAGGATTACATGGGAAATTTTCCACAGTTGAGGGACCTTGTTTTCGAGAATGGATCTATTTATAAGGATTGATACTGGGAAGGCTATAGATTCAGCTGCAATTTTGAGGTATTCACTGGGTAAGTTATCTAAGGCAAGTGTGTTAGGATGTTCTTCGTGTTTCACTGTTGCAGTCATCACATTTGGGTTATCTGCCTGCAGGGTAGCCTTCAGCCGGCCTGAATACCAGAGTCTTCGGATTTCTGCGTCGGATGCTGTTGCTTCTTCCTTGACATAAGTTCGTCAGGGGTATAAAACATTCAGACAACGCCATTACATCAGTCTTTCTTGCCGTGTGGTGCCCGAAGCAGATGTTCTTCGTGTTTCACTGCTGCAGTCATTACATTTGGGTAATCCTGCTGGCAGGTTGCCATCAGTCGGCCTGAATTCCAAAGTCCTGGGTCCTGCGTCGGTTGCTATCGCTCCTTCCCTGATGTCAGGTAGTCAGGGGTATAAAAGATGCAACTGATACCATTTTCTTCAGTCCTTCTTGCCGTGCGGTGCTCGAAGCAGAAGCAGTTCGCAAGTGTCGGTCGGCCGACTCCTGAGATTTTCGTGTTAGAGTTTCAGATCCGAAGTCTTGATTAAAAGCTAAGTACCCCATTGGGGAAACTTTTTTCTTGCTCCAGACCGATGCCAGAAAAAGTTAATAATTGTATTTCTTGTGGGAAGCGAATACCTCATAAGGACTTTCATTCTTACTGTATTCCTTGCCTAGCTCCTGACCACGACGTTTCAAGTTGTCGGTTTGTGCTAGATTTAACCAACGCACTATTAAGCATCAGTACAATTTTGCACTAAGCTATTTTGGGTGCAGATTTAATTATACAGTGTCATTGGATATCCATCCGACTACCGGAATTCACAAAAAGCACAAAGAAAAAGACAGGCAACTGAGGTCCAAAACCGACGACGAAGCTTCTCCAAAGCCAGTCGCCGGTTCTCAGTGAGACACTTTCACAGCCCCTGACACCCGCTACTTTAGAGTCGCAGGCCGCTACCGACTCCCACGTGAAGTCGGTCAGGCCGCTGGAAACTCAAGGTATTGGAGCCTCGGAGACTATTCCCTCAGATGGTTTCCGGAGCCGCTGAGCAGGCATCTGCTTCTGAGGGTGTTTTCAGACCTAAACAATTATACATTAAACCGACTACAGCTTCAAAGGCAAAGACTAAAGCACCTTTAAAGGCAAAGAAACAAGTTCACCAGCCACATGGACAGGCCTCCATGCCCAAAAAACAGATGCTCAAAATTTCCGAAGACTTAATTACCTTGATCATGGATTCCCATCCCCCTCCTGATAAGTGGCCTAGGCAAGAGACAGACTATGAATCTTCAGATCAGGTTTCCATTTCCTCAGATTCCTCTTCTGATCAGGAATATTCTCTTCCCCCCTATGAGGATTCTGATGCTGAAGAGTCTATTCCTTCAGCTTCTCCTCCTGAGGACTATTCCTTTGGGGAAACCTTGCATACCATGAGGGAGCATTTCCACTGGGAGAGCCAACATTTTTCAGAATCTAAGAAGAGGCTCTGGGACTTCTACTACCTCAACACAGGCCTCTAGCTATTCCACATGTGTTAAACATTGTAGATGTGTTTTCAGAGTCTAGTCTGACCCCTGACTCCTTATCTCCAGCTCCTGTTAGCCTGACAAATACTACAAGGTCCCTGACTCTCATAACTTCCTTTTCAAAAACCCTGCTGCAGACCCAGAAACTATTTCACAGGGTCCCAAAGGGGTTAAGGCTTCCACTGCAAAAAACCCTACCCCCTCTGACAGAGATTCTAGAGCACTGGATAGATGGGAAAAAAAGATTTACATATCTGCTACCTTGGCTATAAGGGCCTTAAACTGCCAGTTTCATATGCTCAAATATCAGCAATATGTCATGACACTACTTAAACAGAAAATGTTGGTAAATTCTGAATGTGCAGAAAACAAAGAAATGCAGGATTTATTGCATGCAGCTGAACAAGTTGGAAAGCATTCTTTGCAATGTGGTTTTGATTCTCTGGAGGCCTCCTGCAGGGACGCTGTTACGGGTTCTGTATTTAGGAGGCATGCTTGGTTAAAGGAACAAAATCTGCCGGATCATGTCAAAGCTAAATTATTAGAGGCACCATTACAGCATGATACCTTGTTTGGTGTTAAGGCAGAAGAAGTGATAAAGAAAATGGAGGACAAAGCTAAATCTATGCAAACGGTCAAATATTTTTTACAAGTTCAGTCACCTAGGTTTAGCAGACACTGGCCTACAAAGAATTGGTCCTTTCCTGTGTCAGACAGACCTCAAAGGGGCAGATCCTGACGCCCTAGAGGCAGATCCCAGCCACAAGGTTCGTACAGGTCTAAGCAATGGGGTGCTTCTACCTCCAAAAGTGGAGAAGACAAATCACAACCATACAGGAAACAGTCCCAATGACTTCCCCCTGCCTGCACCAAGCACTTACCTACTGGCAGCACCCGTAGGGGTGAAAAATAGCACTTTTTTCTCAAAATTGGCACATTATAACCCAGGACAAATGGGTTCTAGACATAGTGTCACAAGGCTACAAGTTTCACTTCCATACCCTGCCAAGGGCAAACAGTTGGCCAGACCTACCAAAAAAGTAATGGGCAGAGGCTCAAAAACAAGTCTCATCCCTCATGGACATGGGGGCTATTCAACAAGTGCCAGAGCAAGAGCAGGGACAAGGATTTTACTCACGACTGCTCTTGGTACCCAGAAAGGACAAGGCATGGAGACCAATACTGGACCTATCTATCCAAAACACTTTCCTGGGTATACCAACATTCAAGATGTTGACCTTGCAGCAGCTTCTGCCCATGGTGGGCAGAAAGGCTTGGCTCGTCACTTTAGACCTAAAAGAGGCATACCTGCATGTCCCAATCAGACAATCATGCAGAAGATACCTCAGATTCAAGGCTGGTTCAAAGCATTTACCAATTCTCTGCACTGCCCTTTGGCTTATCTACTGCGCCCAGGGTCTTCACAAAGTGCCTGGCACCAGTAATTGCTTTCTGCAGACAGAGGAATACAGATATATCCTTACTTGGACGACTGCCTCATTCAAGCAGAGAACAAGGACATTCTACTACAGCATCTGGCATTTGTGAAAAGACTTTTAACATGCCTAGGGTACACAGTCAACAAAAAGAAATCAAAACTAGTACCTTCTCGAGATAATATTACTGGGGCAAGCTTAAATACAACTGCCCAGATGGCTTATCTCACGCCAGACAAACAAAGGCAACTGACTACGTATTTCAAGGAAATGGCAACAAAGGCCCAGTTATCAGCAAGAAAAATTCTGCAGGCTTTGGGCTTCATGGCATCCTGCATCCTACTAATTCCATATGCAAGACTGCATATGAGGAAACTTCAATGGTACCTAAAAAGTGTTTGGACACAACATTGCCACAGCCTGGAAACAATGATTACTCTCATTCCCTGCCTGCAACAGGAGTTTTGATGGTAGGCAAAGGCTTGTCACCAAAACAAGGGACAGCCATTCTCACTACCCTCTGCCAGACAGAACCTAACAACGGGTACGTCAGATTATGCCTGGGGGCCCACATGGCAGGAAAAGGCATTCAGGGCACCTGGTCCACAAATCAAATGCATCTACATATCAATCAAAAAGAGATGATAGCTGTTCAGAATGCCCTGACAGCCTTCGAGGACCAAATTCATCCGGGACAACTACTGATAAAGACAGACAATACCACGGTCATGTGGTACATAAACAAGCAGGGGGGCACGCATTCTTACCCCCTTTGCAGACTAGCCATGGCTTTATGGGACACAGCATTGACTTACCAAGTTCATCTGCAAGCACAATTCCTGCCAGGAAAGGACAATACTCTGGCAGACAAACTAGAAACCTCATGGATCCACAAGTCTTCAGCATGATAACAAAGAAACGAGGACACCCGGACATAGATCTATTTGCCTCCCCTCACAACTATCAACTAAAAAGATTCTGCACAAGGACTTATCACAGACAAGCATGGAAAGTAGATGCCTTATCTGTCAACTGGAAAAACCTATCAGTATATGCCTTTCCTCCACTGCCTCTCCTCCCCAAGGTACTTCTAAAGGTGAGACAGGAGAAACCAAAAATTATTCTGATTGCCCCAGACTGGCCCTGCCAGTACTGGTATCCGATCTTAAGGAACTTGTATCAATGCCCAGCATGGACCTTACCTCAAATACCTCATCTACTGTCCCAACAAAACAATCAGATTCTGCACAGCCAACTCAGGACTCTAAACCTGGAAGCATGGCAGATAATGTAGTCATACAAAGCACACCTCTCAGTAAAGCTGTGTGATGGATGTCATTTTGGAAGCCAGAAGGCCTAGTACTAGAAAATTCTATGCTGGAAAATGGAAGAGATTTTGTGCTTGGAACCAAGCTCAAGGAACTGACACAGCTGTACCAAATATTCCTCAGATTTTGCAATACTTAACTGAGATGCTGGACAAAGGCCTATCTTTTTCATCAATTAAAATTCATGCCTCTCCCATTTCGGCTCATTACAATACAGAACCACCACTCTTTTCTCATCCTTTATTAAGGCAGTACCTCAGAGGAGCCAAAAATTTAAGGCCTCCAAGGAGATCGCCAATGCATGCATGGGACCTCAGTTATGTCTTGGAAAAGCTCACCCTACCTCCTTTTGAGCCATCTGCTATTGCGGATATAAAGTTTTTATCTTGGAAAACAGCTGTGCTCCTAGCAATAACTTCTGCAAGACGAGTGTCAGAGCTACAGGCTCTCATGGCTGTGGAACCTTTTATCATTTTTTTATCCAGACAGGGTCTCTCTGAGGACAAACCCTACATTTATGCCTAAGGTGGTGTCCAGTGTAGCCCTTAACTAAACTATTAATTTGCCAACTTTTTATCCAAATACAGAGAACAAGGGGGAGAAAATTCTGCATTCTTTGAACGTACACAGACAACTTAGATTATATTTGGACAAAACTAAAGTTTTCAGAAAGACAGAACAATTACTAGTGGCATATGCTGCATGATCACAAGGAAAGGCCATCTCCAAGCAGACTATTTCAAAGTGGATAAGTCACTGCATTCGTTTCTGCTACTCTCAGCATGTGACTAAGGGCATTAGGCCACATTCAACCAGAGCTGCAGCCACTTCTGCAGCCTTTTTCAGGGGAGTACCAACCAAGGACATTTTGGAGGCTGCTACTTGGAGTTCAGTGCACACCTTTACAAAGCATTACAATTTGCCACTTTACTCTAAATCCAGAGCAGGCTTTGCCACTGCAGTTCTGCAGGGCCTCATAGCTGCTCCTAATAATGTTTAGCTCCAGCCCCCCAACCATAGCTTTGGGACTCTACCCAAATGTAATGACTGCAACAGTGAAACATGAAGAACAGAGTACAGTTGTGTGCACTTACCATAAATGTAGATGTCCGAGTGTATTACCTGTTGCAGTCCAGGTTTCCCACCTGCCATCCCCCTTATTTCTGCTGGAACTTATCTTTACTTCTCTGGTATATACAACCTATGTGGTGTATTTGCTTGTAGATGAAGGTAAAGTTTATTTTGGTGCATGTATGTTTTATATATATATATATATATATATATATATATATATATATAGATATATAGATATATATATATAGATATATATATAGATATATATATAGATACATATATCTAGCCTACCCTTTTGCGGACACCTGACATCTGGGGCAAGAAAAACTGAAGAAAATGGCGTCGGCTGCATGTTTTATACCCCTGACATCAGGGAAGGAGTGACAGCAACTGACGCAGGACCCAGGACTTTGGAATTCAGTCAGACTGAGGGCAACCTGCCAGCAGGATTACCCAAATGTAATGACTGTAACAGTGAATACACTCGAACATCTACATTTATGGTAAGTGTACACAACTGTACTTTCGCAAGTGTGGGTCGGTAGACTCCTGAAATTTTCATTTTCGAGTTTCAGACCCGAAGTCTTCAAAAAAGCTAAGTACCCCGTTGGAGATCCTTTTTCTTGCTCTAACCGATGTCAGTAAAAGTTAACAATTGTCTTACCTGTGGAAAGCAAATACCTCATAGAGATTTTCATTCTTACTGCATCCCTTGTTTAGGCCTATACCACGACGTCCCTCGTCAGTTTTGTGCCTTGTTCAAAGCCCAAACTATTCATCTTCGGGCTATTTTTGCAGCTATTTACTTTCATATTGTTCTGTGTACTCCAAAATGGCTTTGTCAAGCCATCCGACTACCGATATTCTGAAAAAAACGTAAGAATAAAGACCGAGACAGACCGCATAGGTCCAAAACTGCCGACGACGCTTCCGTTAAGCTAGTCGCCAGCCCATTGGTACTCAGTGAGGCACTTTCTCAGCCCCTGATACCCGCTATTTCTGATTCGCAGGCCTCTACTGAGACCCATTTGGAGTCCTGTATGCCGTGAGATGCTTCTTCGACTAATGAACCTGCGGATGTCTCTACCCTGGATGGGTCCAGTGCCACTGTGCAGGTACCGGCTTCTGAGGGTGTATTCAGGCCTATAGACATTCATATTAAAACGACGCCATCATTTTCATCCAGGCGAAAAAACTCGCACTACACCTAAGAAAAACTACGACCAAACCGCAGACTCAGGGCCCATATGCCTAAAAAACAAATGCTTAGAATGGCTGAAGACCTTATTACCTTAATTAGGGGAAGCCAGCCTTCCCCCTCTGAGACCTAGAACGGATTTTCTTTCTGATTTTTCTGATCAGGAATGTGATATTTCTGCTCCTTCTGATTACCAAGATTTGCCCTTATCTACTTATGAGGATTCTGATGCAGAGGATTCTATTCCCTCTGCTTCCCCTCCAGAGGATTTTTCTTTCGGTGAAACCTTGCACACTCTTAGGGAGCATTCCCGCCGGGAAAGCCAGGATTACTATGAGTCCAAAAAGAGACTTAGGGAATTCTTACTACCACCTCAACACAGGCCTTTAGCTATCCCTCCTGTTCTGGACATTGTAGATGATGCTTTCTTGTAATCTAGCCTTACCCCAGACACTTTACCAGCAGCTCCCAGAAAACCAGACCGGTACTACAGCATGCCTGACTCTCACAAGTTCCTCTTCAAGAATCCTTTTGTGGATCCAGAGACCATTTCCCAAGGACCAAAAGGTATTAAGGCTACTGCTGCCAAAAATCCTACCCCTTCTGATAGAGATTCTAGAGCCTTAGACAGATGGGGTAAGAAGGTATACACTTCTGCTACTTTGGCCATTAGGGCTTTAGATTGCCAGTTAGTATGTTAAAGTAAAGTAAGCATGTTATGGGGCTTCTTAAACAGAAACTGATGTTGATTCCTGACTGTACTGAACACAAAGAATTACTGGATTTAATGCATTCTGCAGAACAAGTTGGTAAACATACTTTGCAATGTGGTTTTGACGCTTTAGAAGCATCTTGCAAGGCTGCTGTCACTGGGTCTGTAATTAGAAGGCATGCTTGGCTTAAGGAACAAAACTTGCCAGATCATGTAAAAGCTAAAT
This sequence comes from Protopterus annectens, assembly GCF_019279795.1. NCBI lineage: Eukaryota > Metazoa > Chordata > Ceratodontiformes > Protopteridae > Protopterus > Protopterus annectens. The sequence continues at coordinate 891,579,409 of NC_056743.1, read as the reverse complement.
TACTGGATGCTTCCATAAACCAAGACCGCCTTTTTGGCAACAAAGCAAAAGTTCTCAAAAGGATGGAGGAAAAAGCTAAATCTATGCAAACTGTTAAAGATTTCCTACAAGTGCAGCCTCCCAGATTCAATAGGCATTGACCTTCAAAGAATTGGTCCTTTCCAGTCCCTTCTAGACCTTCTCAGTCCAAACCCAGGAACAGCAGACTACCTAGGCTACAGTCTCAGGCTACGCTCAGACCTAAACAGTGGGGGGCCCCCACTTCCAAAGCGGGGAGTAGTAAGCCACCCCCCCTATGGAAAAATGCACAATGACTTAATATTAACCGTTCCAAGCCCTGCTCACTACCTGCTCCCTTAGGAGGAAAGCTCACCCTGCATGCAAAAAACTGGGAACTCATTACCCAGGACAAATGGGTTTTGAACATAGTTTCCCAAGGATACATGTTCCACTTCCACACACTACCAATCCGAAATGGTTGGCCAGACCTATCCCCAAACCAATGGGCGGAGGCCCAACAGCGGGTTCTCTTTCTCCTCAATATCAGGGCTATTTAACCTGTCCCAGCAGAACAAAGGGGACAAGATTTTTATTCAAGACTTTTTCTGGTACCCAGAGAAGACAACAACTGGCGTCCCATCCTGGACCTCTCAATTCTCAACACCTTTCTGGTAGTTCCAAAATTCAAAGTGCTAACTCTGCAACAGCTTCTTCCCATGCTAGCTAAGGATGCCTGGCTGGCAACCCTAGACTTAATGGAAGCTTACCTCCACGTCCCAGTAAGGGAATCTTGCAGGAAATACCTACGCTTAAGTTCTCTGCACTTCCCTTTGGCTTATCTACTGCACCCAGGGTATTCACAAAGTGTCTAGCTCCAGTCATTGCATTTTGCAGGCAGAGAAATATTCAAATTTACCCATACTTGGACGATAGTCTTATTCAGACAGAAAGCCAGGACTTGCTATTACAACACCTGGTATTGGTAAAGAAACTTCTAACCTCTTTGGGGTACACCATCAACTAAAAGAAATCTCACCTAGTACCCTGCCAACAGATTGTATTCCTGGGAGCAAGCTTGAACACAACTTTCCGGATGGCATTCCTCACTCCAGAGAAACTAGTCTATTTGACAACCTACTTCAAACTATTGGCCACAAAACCCCAGCTATTTGCAAGGAAAATACTGCAAGCTCTGAGGTTCATGGCCTCTTGCATTTTACTAATTCCATATGCAAGACTGCATATGAGGAAACTCCAATGGTATCTAAAAAGTCTATGGTGTCAACATTCTCAGGACCAGAAATCAATTATGTCTATCATTCCTTGTGTGAAGACAGAGTTCTTTTTGTGGGCAGAGGCCTGCTGCCACAACAAGGGACTCCCTTTCACTCTGCCCCTTGCCGCCCAAACCCTAACAACAGACGCATCAGATTATGCATGGGGGGCTCACATGACAGGGCAGTTCATTCAGGGCAGATAGAACTTAAGACAGATGCACCTGCATATCAGTCAAAAAGAAATGTTAGCTGTACAGAATGCTCTGACAGCCTTCAAAGACCGTATTCTTCCAGGACAACTATTGGTAAAGGCAGACAATACCACAGTTATGTGGTACATAAACAGGCAGGGGGGAACCCACTTGTACCCTATCTGCAGACTATCCATGGCTTTGTGGAACACAGCTTTGAGCTACCAAGTACACCTGCAAGCTCAATTCCTGCCAGGCAAACTAAATTCACTGGCAGACGACCTAATCAGAAATCTCTTGGACCCACACGAATGGAAACTACAACCCAAAATATTCATCCTCTTGAAGAACAAATGGGGGACTCAAGAGGTAGACCTGTTGTTTGCCTCCCCTCAAAACTGCCAATTGCACAAATTCTGCTCACGAACTCCCCATAGCCAAGCTTCGAAAGTGGATGTCCTGTCCTTCTCCTGGGAAAGCCTCTTAGTTTATGCCTTTCCCCCTCTGCCTCTCCTCTTGAAGGTCCTACTAAAGATCAAACAGGACAAGCCAAGTACAATACTGATTGCACCAGACTGGCACGCCAGCACTGGTACCTCCTCTTGCGCAGTATGACACTGCTACAACCATGGCACCTGCCTCAGACCCCTTCCCTGCTGTCCCAGCAGGTGGGCCAGATTCTGCACCCTCCACTTCAAACCCTGAACCTTGCAGCCTGGCTAATTCCTTGAGCTCTCCCCTAACATCCCTCAGTAAGCAGGTACTGGATGTCATTCTGGAGACAAGGAGGCCTAGTACTAGAAAATCCTATGCTGAAAAGTGGAAAAGATACTGTTCCTGGAGCCTAACTCAGGGGGTGGGCACAGCGGTGCCCAGCTTACCTCATATTCTACAGTACTTAACAGAAATGCTCCACAAGCTCCTATCCTTCTCGTCAATTAAAATTCATGCCTCTGCCATTTCAGCACATTATAATACTGAGCCACCCCTCTTCTCTCACCCCTTGCTAAAACAGTTCCTTAGAGGGGCCATAAATTTAAGACCCCCCCCCCCCGGAGAGCTCCCACTCAAGCCAGGGACCTTAACTTTGTATTGGAAAAGCTCATGTTTCCCCCCTTTGAACCAGCTGCTACAGCAGAGTTGAAATTCCTTTCTTGGAAAACAGCCTTCCTTCTAGCCATTACTTCAGCTAGAAGAGTGTCTGAATAATAGGCCCTCATGGCAGTGGAACCCTTCATTATCTTCCATGCGGACAGAGTTCCTTCAGGACTAATCCTTCCTTTATGCTCAAGGTGGTGTATTCTGTGGCCCTAAATTAGTCCATTCATTGGCCTACTTTTTTCCCTAATCCACAAAACAAAGTGGAACGAATACTGCACTCTCTGGACGTGCACAGACTACTTGGATTCTATTTGGACAGGACTAAGCCTATCAGAAAATCTGAACAGCTGCTAGTTAGCTTTGCTACAGGGGCAGAGGGGCAGGCTATTTCAAAGCAAACCATTTCCAAGTGGATAGCCCATTGTATCCATTTCTGCTACAAGCACCATGGAAAACCTACCCCAACAGAGGACAAGGTCACATTCCACCAGGGCTGCGTCTGCCACTGTGGCATTTCTGAGAGGGGTCCCTACCAGGGACATCCTAGAAGCTGCTACCTGGAGCTGTGTACATACCTTCACCAAGCATTACCACTTGCCTATTTTTTTCTAAATCCAGAGTTGGATTTGCCACTGCAGTCTTGCAGGGATTAATAGCTGGCCCTATTGCTCTTTAACTTCCTCCTCCCTTCCTTAGCTTTGGGAATCAACCCAAATGTGATGACTGCAACAGTGAAACATGAAGAACATAGTACAGTTGTGTACACTTACTGTAAATGTAGATGTTCAAGTGTGTTCAGTGTTGCAGTCCTGGTTACCCTCCATCCAGCCCCCTATTTCTCTTACCTCTACCTTTCCTTCTTCTTTGTCCTATATTATATCATGTGTATTCACTTTTTGCTGGGGGTATACTATACCATATAATTGCTTCCTATTGTGGGGGCACCTGACATCTAGGGCAAGAAAAACGGATGTAATGGCATCGGCTGCATTTTTTTATATCCCTGACGTCAAGGAAGAAGCGACAGCATCCGACGCACAAATCCAAAGAGACTGGTATTCAGGTCGGCTGAGGGCTATCTGCAGGCAGATAACCCAAATGTCGGCTGAGGGCTATCTGCATGCAGATAACCCAAATGTGATGACTGCAACAGTGAAATACACTTGAACATCTACATTTATGGTAAGTGTACACAACTGTACTTTTTAGTTTCTGTAGTAGTTTTTTTATAGTGGCTGCAGGATCTGGGGAAAAAGAGAATGAGGTATTGCTAGTTGTAGACTTGGCTGGAGTATAGGTGTTTGGAAAGGTCAATTATTGATCCAGTAAAATATTTGTTAAAAATGGTAGTTGGCGTTGGTGTAGTAGATTTTCCTGGGTGAAGGATTGAGTTTATAGCCGGCCAGAATTTTTGAGGGTTTTTTGGTATGTGTTTTAAATGTCATAATTGAAAAATATTTTATCCTGTTTTTTTTTTGCCTCATTTCTAAGTTCTTTTTACTGTTGTTTAGAAACTACTGTGTTAGTCGTAAGCCATAGTTTTCAGGCTTTATCTCTAGTTTTCAGAAGGGCCCTAGTGTCTCTGCTTAGCCAGGGGCCATAGTTTGATTTTACTTTGGTGGTTCTAACAGGGGCATGTGCATTTAATATATCAAAGAAAGATTTATTAAAGTGGTTCACTGCATAATCTAGGTCAAGGTACTTGAGTGGAGTCCAATTGCACCTTTATAGTTGCAATTACAGATTACTGTATATTTTGACTTAGTAAACAGTCTTGTGTTTCTCAGCAAATTTTGTTTTCTTGGTAGTTAGGGAACATTGATATTCAGGGGAGCAGCAGCAGCAACAAACGCACACAAATATGCACACTATCCTGAATGACTTTATTGTTTAAAATGATGTATGCAAAACAGTATTCAGTCACCTAAATCAGTATAGAACTGTTTCTTCGGCTGCCAGAAATAGCTGAATTATCTGCATTTATTTTCTTAATTCAGTCAGCAACAGAGAAGGTTGGCTGCCTGACCAAACTATGGACCTTTCTGTATAAAGGCAAGGGAATAAGAAATTAGTGAATTATGCTTAATTTACTTTGCTGTAAATCCAGGATAGGTAGTACATTGGCACAGTGAATTCACCATTCCATCACAGCATATAATTTCAGTTTATACTCTGACTGCAGGAGTGATGCAGCGCTCAGGTTTTGGTAAAAAAAAAAAAAAAAAAAGTAGTAGCAGTCAAAAGAATTTGTTTTACTTTTAAACTGTAACAAAATGTTTGCTACAGTTTACACACCACTGATCAAACCCGCGGTAGTGGTGCTGCGGTAGCGTTGTCGCCTCACAGTAAGACGCTGTCCGGTTTGATTTTCAGCTAGAGTGTCTTCTGCGTGGAGACATGCGTGAATGGGCGTACCTTTGTTGAAGGTTGTGCGTCAGGGTTGGTAACTGGGCACGTAAAAATCAACTACCAATCATTAGCGGACCGGAGTTCTGCTGAGGCGACCCCTAACCGGGAAAAGCCGGAAAGACACAACAACTGATCACTAGAAATGTGATCTGATCCCGATCTTTGATTAATGCAATACTGCATTTTAAAATCCAGTATCCATATGCAGTCAGACTGAGAGATGTAGTGCTTGCTGTGTAGTCTAAACTGTAACAACTGCTTGCTACATTGTAGCAAGCATTTTGTTATAGTTTAAAAGTAAAAACACTTTTATTTTTTTTTTTTTTTTTTTTGATATAACTCTAACAAAATGCTTGCTGTAATATAGCAGGCAGTTGCTAGCTACAGCCTCGGTCTTGCCACCATTCCCCTCAACCTCCTAGAGCAAGGAATCTGGAGAAATACATCAATAATGGGGGGATAAATTCCCAAAAATAGGGACACTTTTAATTTCTCTTACAAATATAGACAATTGCTAGAATAAGGTTTTGCATTAGCAAGGATTTTCTGAAGGGCATGAAGTCTGAAACTCAAATGTCTGTCATTATTTTCAGACTGTTTTTTTGTGTTTATACTTAGTTTTACTGGGGAAAAACATCACGGTATAATATGCACCAAATGAACAATGCAGTAGGTACATGAAACACCGTAAGAAAACATTTTAAAAAGTCTAGGTCATGAACAAGAGAGAGAGAGAGACAAAACATTACAGAATCCAACATTTTCCTGTTTTTTTAATGGGCAGTCTGCAGTGGAGATCAACAAAATAGTTCTAAGTGTCAACTTTATGAAACTGGAAGTGACATGAGCGACTCATGCTTATACTGTAAAGTGAAACAAACCTGAATAACTTCTCCCTCCTATAGACATCAGACCCACATTACTCTTAATCCATTATGGTTCATTTACTCCCCTTAACAACTAACAGCTGGACAGCGGCAGCCAGTGCCTTTGCTTATTGCCTGATTTAGCTTGATTTTACTACCTATTTTTTAAATCTTTATCATTGTATTAGTACGGCTCAGTACACAACATAACTCCAAAACAACAAAGCAAGGAGCCTAAGCCCTGAGTGTCTTAATCCAAGAGGGAAGTAAAACAGGACTGGAGTACAGGTTCGTGCACCTTTTGAAAGGAACTTAACAGTGTGGGTGAAATGTTTACATCATTACTGATGCCACAAACAGGGTGGTGATTAGCTAAGTGGGTGGCAGTGTTTCAGCTTTGGTCCTAGGGACAAATTCAGTTTAGTATCAAGAGTCTGTCTCTTTAACTATCGTTTTAGTTGTTGATATCATAAAAAGATTCAGTAAAATATATACGTAAAATCAGCCTGGGATGAGATGACTTGTAGCCCTACCTGCTCTGCTGAGGTTGGCCTGTATATCTGTCCTGTTACTTTTGTATATTGGTCAAAACATTCTCCACCTCTGTAGTGCCTTTTTTTTTTTTTTTTAAACATGGTCTGTCTCTGCAAACTAACTACATAGTCCAACAAATTCAGTACTATATAGAAGTTCCACTGTTCAATGCTAGAAGTCTGAATATGTTGCACTCCTTACTGGCTTTCCCGATCTTTGAAGATGTACATACTTGCATTGTTAAAGACACATGGTTTCAGTGTAGTGAAAGCACCTCTTCAATGCTGGGCTTGAGTGCTTATCACTTGTTCAGACCTAGCTCCAAAAATGACTGTGTTGGCAGCATGTCTGTATTACTAAGAGGCCATATCACATCAAGACTTGTAATTACACCGCTACATTCTGGATAGTTAGTATGCTCACTTAAATTCTAGCATTGAGGTATTGGTCCCCAGCAAACAGTGGTATGCTCAGAAATAAACCTTTGCTGGAAGCCTAGTATAAACAACCTATATAATAAAAGAAGAAGCTTGCTGTTTGTAATAAAAAAAAATAGACCCAAGTACCCCAGCCTCTGAAAGTGAATTCAAAGATAAACAACTTAGCAAAATCAAATCCTTCAGAGATAAGTATGAAATGGAAATTGCCACCCTTGTAAAGGACAACAGCAAGATCTTTTATAAATGTCAAAGTCTTGGAAGAGATACCAAACACTGTACTGAACTAATGCATAGCAACAATACATACACCTCTTCATATGGTATAGTCAACACATTAGCTGATAAATTTAGCTCTAACTTTTAGCACTTATCTCCTGTGACCCCCACCCTCATATTAGCATGCCACCCCCCATCACCTCAGAACAAGTCTTGAGGGCAGTCTCCCAAGTTGAACACTAGCTTCATGGGTCCAGACTATGTTGCCAGGTTGCTTTCTTGTCAGCGTTAAGCACAGGCTTGCAGAATCACTGCTAAACCTATTCAGTTTTAGACTCTTCAGTCGATTTGTGCCTGAGGTGTTGCAGAACTGTTGCAGTCATCCCATGTAGTAAAGGATGACCCGCCACTGACCCTGGTAACTACAGACCTGCAAGTCTAACCAGTCTTATTTATAAGGCAGTGGAGCACATTGTTCTAGAATTCATTACCAAGAACATTAGCAGTGTACAGTCTCTTCACCCAAGCCACTTTGGTCTTGTTAAAGATAGTTCCTGCCTTCTAACCTTAGTGGACTTCTTTGAATAAAGTCACTGATAAATTGTATCCAAGCAGGGTGATGCCCACTGTTTACCTCATCCCAGTGAAAGCTTTTGACACCATCCTATATTCTGGCATTATAGATAAACTAATCAAACAAAATATAAACCCATTTAACCTACTGGATAGCAGACTGGCTCACTGACGGAGGTCAGACTATTAGTTTAGGGGACATGCTCTTATCAAAAAGTGTTATTGCTAGTGGCATCCCTTCGAGAACAGTCTTTGGGCCAGTATTTTGGACATTTTCTTTTCTGATGACAAAATTAATATTAAGGGCCTTTACGCTGATTAAGCTTGCAAATGACTGCAGACCCTGAGCTATCATAGTCACCAGCTGACTGGCATACTCTCTAGGGTGGTGCAGTGTGCACAAATAAATGGTACCTGAACTATGGACTTTAAGTTAAATGTGCAGAAAAGTACTATAGTATTCTATGACAAATATGAGTACCCATGCATCTCCCACATAGATGACACCCCTTTAAAATTGGCGTCATCGTTGGGGATGTAGTCACTTTCATTGACAGTGAGCTATTCTTTGACCACCATTTATCTACTGTCATTAGAAACTCCTTTATCTAGCCAGACTGATTTACCAGAGATAATATCTTCTAGGTCAAGAGCAGTTATCCCTGACTACTCCTCCGTTATCAGACCTATAAGCTATTATGTCTGTTTCAGTATGTACGTATGTGACTACATGTATGACTCTGCTCAGAAGCCCACATTATTTCCTTAAAAGGAATGTCAAGGGTAGGTTTTGCACATACTTCGTGGGCCACCTTGTATCACTTTGTTTACTTTGGTTCTTGCAAAAGTTTTGAGGATAACCTTAGAGGCTATGTAGGTGAGGGAAAGTTTCAATCCTAAGACACTTCCATCAATTTTGCAAAACAAGCAGTTTCTTAAGCACCCACTTGAAAGAACTAAACTTCCACTGCAGTATAAACAGGTCCTGCTGATGATCTTCTCGTAGATTCCCTCTTTCATAGAATGTTTGCCTTTAATGTTGAGCAAAGTAGCTCCCTCACCCTTTTCAGATGCCAGCAAGTCATATAGATAAGACATTATGAACTCTGTGGTCTAGCCCCTGAAACCCTCATTGAAGGGTTAAGAAATGAGGTAGTTACCCAGCGTTGTAGGATACTGACAGTAATGGATCTTGAGGCTAGGCTGTAAAAAGATTTATTTGATCAACAGGCTAGTATGAATGTCCTGTCCCCCTGAAAGACTATTTAAATAATTGGCTATCCCCCTATATTGCTCCCAACTAATATTCTTCCTATTTTATCCCACGCATCTCACACATTCGCCCAAATAGTGCTCATCCCACATAGGGCTATCCCACTATCTGTCTTAGCTTTATTAATCTTTGTTCCTTCAGCTGACCTAACTTGTAAAACTACATGACCAGTTTTGGTCTTTCAGAAGTGACTCACCTTGTAAAGCTTCATGACTTATGTACCTCATATATATTGTAAAAAAAGTATTCCTGTATGCCGGAAACATGCATGTTTATATTGTATTCTGTTATTATATTTTGCTGTAATATTTTTAAGCTCATTTACTTATTGTTAGCTGTGTACTACATAAACTAAGCTTACTGCTGCTACCTTAGTAATGTTTTTTTGTTGTGGAGCTTTTCTCCCCAGGTCTCCACTGAAAACTTTTTTTTTTTTTTCAACCCAGTCGGACACTACCCAGTTGAATAGTAAAAGCAGTAGCAGACAAATGGACAAAAAGATAGTCTAAGAGCGAAGTACTGCAACTGAAAAGATGATTTTATGATCAGACCAGATCAGTTGCAAAACCAGTCTAATAGCTGAACCAGGGGGGGGGGGGTATACAAGAAAAGAAACCCCTTCATTGCAGCTGACTCCTAATAGTGCAGAGGATGATTTTTTTTTTTTTTATGTAGAAGGTGGTTTGATTGCAGACTGCTGGTACCATAGCACAGCTTTTTCAGAAAGCAGAAAACATGTTGATTGTAGTCCTATTTCTATTCTTTTCTGTTTGCTGTTGTAGTCCTCTTTCTATTCTTTTCTGTTTGCTGTTGCACAGTGGTTACAAGTGCAGAAGAATGTAGCACCAACACATGCCACTGTCCTCTTAAAGCAGCAAAGGTTCTCAGTGAAACTGCAGTCTGGCATTCAGCAGGACAAACACTGGAGTAATCCACAGCAGAAATGTCTAGGCTCTAGGGCATGATATCAAATGCTGTTTCATTCATTAGGAGCAGTTTGCAGTAGCCGCTTCAACACATTTCATGGAAGCAAATCCTGGACCTTTACTTCAAGCATTGTCATCAGAACCCAGCTGAAAGAAGCATCTTTATTGTAGTTGTCTTCCTTGATTCCCTTGTTGCGGAGGTGCTCAGCAGAATGGAGAAGTGAGCCTGTGCTGCTATCTGTAAAGCAGAAAAGTTTCCATCAAAATAGAAATCTAAGAATCAGCTGAGCAAACACGGAAATAATCCGCAACACAAACAATAGGGACAGTATGGCAACTGCTTCTCCTCTCATTATGAACAGTTTCATTCAGTCCCAACATCTTACTTCCTCTATAATTGCCTGAAAGCAGGTGGAAAAATAGTTCAATTGTAGTTTACGTCCCTCTCCTTGTTGGTGAGGAACAGTGCACAGAGCTCAGTCAAAGTAGAGCACCGAGCCATGCTACTGTTGTATTTTTAAAGCAAAGAAAGTTCCTACAGAAACAGGAAAGTGTCAAGGTTAGTGTAATAAACACAGGATTGTTCCACAGCAGAAGCAGCAGGAACAGTGTGTCAACTGTTCCTTCTGTCATTAGGAGCAGTTCAGGCAAGCTAATCCTAGAGCTCACGTAAGGTGCTATCACCAGGAACCCAGGGGGTAGCTTCTTCCACATTGCAGCCACAGCTAATCCTTTTATGGCCAAATAATGCAATGTAAATGTTTGCTTCCTAGCTGTAACATTAGGCTTTTACAACTTCAAGAAAAAACAAACTCAATATCACTTGAAAGAAATTAGAACAAAAGGCAGGAAAACAGTGTAGTTTTTAAAACAGTAAACATGAAAAAAAAATATTTAGAATGGCCCTACCTGACAGCTGTCTGGACCTTGACACTGACAAGGGGGTCTGGCTTTCTGGTAAGCACTATCTTTGATTTGCACTGGGTGGGCACCATTTTCAAAACTGTGGTGCCATTTGAATTTTCTTTCTGCAGACATGGTGTTTAATATAATGGTCATAATGGCTGAAGCCTTTCTTAAGAATATCCTTGTGTTCCTTCAGCACTGTAGCAAGGGTGGGTCAATGAGTGTGGCTTCTCGAGTGCAAATCGTTAGGGGGGATTTGATTGAAGAAGTGAAGAATCTGTATTATTCATTAACTTTATTGTCATATATATTTTAAAATGAATGAAAATATGTAAACAAGTATGCTCCTCAAGTTTGGTTTGGTAAGGAACTGCCAGGTTGCAGATTTCCTCTGCTAACTGGTCTGTGGTCCCCTACCTACTTGACTGCTTCCTGAGGGCTGAGTTTAGGGACTGTTGCAGTCCTTAAGTAGCCATAAACTGGTAGAAGTCCTTTTTGATGTCCTTCTGTTCAGTGTTCCAGTATTCTTTACATATGGGTTTTATTCCACTCCATAACCTGACGTCCAGCTTGTGTACAAAAGCTTAATTGCCACTCCCTGTACATGGGATGTTGCATGAAGGCACAGAGAATGTCAGCCGTCAAAGGGACGTCCACATGTGCATTCCTCAGAACCTTTTTGCCACCATTCGGAAAGGTTGACTCATGCTTTCAGTCTGCCATTGGATATTGTGGATTCTCTTTACAGCTTCAGATAAGTATCCCATAGGGGATTTAATTTGTTGCTACTGCCTTCTGTTGTTAATGTCATCCAGAAAGGGCAAGTGTAGGTGTGGAAGGCAAATTCCGCATAAGGATAGTCACGAGTTTTGCTTGTTTTGCTTAGGGCCTACTCATGATCATCAGTCCTGTTCTGTCTGTCAGGCTTTTGTATCCAAGACTTTACACAGTCATTTGTTGACATTAAATCTCTGCTTAGAAAACCAGAAACTTAAATGTTTGGCTAGGGACACGATGGAAGGTTCAGCGAGTTGTTCTGAGTAGTCCATGAAGAGGAAGGTCAGTAAAGCCAGGCCCAAATCCTCTTTGGCTACACCTTCTCTCTCTGACATACCCTTGAGGTTGATGAAAACCCGGCGGTGCAGTCAGACGTAGGGTCCGCTTCAGCGGGTACCGCATTGGAAGCCATCATAAGTGGGGATCCGAGCATGTCTGAGAGAGCGCAGACTTCCGGTTCGGACAACATGGGGCATCCACGGCTGGTTATTTTGGAGGACTCTGGAACCGTTCCTACTTCCCTACCTAAAGAAATCCCAGGCCATAAGGTCTGTGTCTGCCCTTTCTCCACTGCAAGTGAAGCATGTTAAAAATAAATAAAAGACAAGGCATTCCTCTGTCCCCTCCACCCCCTCCGTTGGATTGGGATGTTTTTTTCCCAGGGTCTTAAGGCTCTGGTGGCCTTGAGACCTCCAATCTCAGCTTCACTCATTTCAAGGCCTGCCTTTTCCTCTTCTTCTGTTATGCTGTCTGCTTCCCAGGAGTCTCTTACTTTGCAGTCGGTGTCTTACCCAGTACAGGATTCTGACGGTTCTTTTTCAGATGAAGACTCTTTAGCATACTCCACACAAATCCCTTCCCATTTGGAATGTACTTCCCCAGAGGAAGTGTCTAATGGGGAGATTCCCCATGGAAGAACTTTTCTTTGAGGAGACTAACAATAAAATGAGGGAATTCTTCAAGTGGGATTCTTCCCAAATTTCAGAGGAGTAAAAAAGAATTATGATCTGTCCAGCTGGAGGCACCTGCTGCTTCTACAGTACCTCTAGTCCTTCCAGCTTTCTTAGATGCCTTTGCATCTACTTCTAAAACCCCAGACTCTCAAGCTCCTGCTCCAAAAAGACCTGACTGTTTTTATAAGGTCCCTGAGGATTGCAAGTTTCTTTTTAAATGTCCTTCAGCTGATCCAGCTGTGGTATTCATTACTTCTGACAAATCCTGTCTGGTTATTCCTATAACTAAGTTGCTCCCTTCTGAGCCATTAATTACTAGACACACGTCTCGGTATGCTTCTAGCCTTGCTTTCCCAGGCTTCTTACGCCCTGTCTCAATTACCTGACCCAGAAGCTAATTCACTGTTTCTTTCCCTATTGGCTGCAACCTCCCAGGTAACTAGACATTCAGTCAAATGCAGCTGTGGTGCTGTTGAAGCTTCCTCCAGAGTTGCAGCTTCTGCTTCTGTTCCCAGGGGTCATTCCTGACTGTCTCCAAGCTCTCCCTGGTAATATCAAGGCTAAATTGTTTGAGGCTCCCTTGGACAACTCTGCCCTTTTTGGCAGAGCGTCTGCAGAACTTTGTAAGACTCTGAAGGGAAAGGTAAGGAGCTGGTGTACCCAGTTCCTAAATTCCATAGGAAATTCTCTGCCAAAACTCCCTTTGTCAGGAAATCTGTTCGCTCATCCTCTTCTACTACTCCTGGGCCGTGTAAGTCTTCACGGAGGCCTCCTCAGTATAAGACTGTTGCTTCTGTTTGTTCTCCCCAGCAACCTTTTCAGTCCAGACAAGGCTCTCTGTGACACTCAGCTTCATCTTTCAAGTTATACTCCTCTCTCTCTCTCTCTGTACCTTTCTTTTTCCCTGTCAGCCTGGAAGGAAGTCACTCAGGATTCCTGTACATGGGATGTTGCATGAAGGCACAGATAACGTCAGCTGTCAACGGGACGTCAACATGTACATTCCTCAGAACTTTTTTGCCACCATTCGGAAAGGATAGGTCGTACTTTGTCTGCCATTGGATACTGTGGATTCTCTTTACATCTCCAGATAAGTACTCCCTAGGGGATTTAATTTGTTACTACTACCTTCTGCTGCTGTTAATGTCATCCAGAAAGGACAAGTGTAGGTGTGGAAGGCAAATTCCAGATAAGGGTAGTCACGAGCTTTGCTTGTTTTGCTTAGGGCCTACCCATGATCATCGGTCCTGTTCTGACTTGACAGTACCCAAAACTTTACACAGTCATTTGTTGGCTTTAAATCTATACTTAGAAAACCAGAGACTTAAATGTTTGGCTAGGGACGTGATGGAGGGGTCATCAAGTTGTTCTGAGCCGTCCATGAAGAGGAAGGTCTGTAAAGCCAGTGTACCTTACCTCTGCTCAGAACTCAGTGGCAGACGCATTTAACCAGATGCATGACGCAGTCCCATGAGTGGATGCTTCACAGGGATGTGTTCCTGGGTCTAGTTTACTAGAGGGATACTCCAGAAATGGACCTCTTTGCCTCCCCCTCTGAACAGACAACTTCCTCTCTTTTGTGTCAGGATCCCTCACCCTCGGGCTTGGAAGATGGATGCTCAATCCTTCTCCCCCCTTAGGTTCCAGGCTAGAGGTTAAGCTTTTCTTAAAAGGCATCCTACACATGAAACCTCCCAGGAAATCAGTTCCTCCTCTTTGGGATCTCAACTGTATGTTAGAGAAGCTCACTAAGGGCCCTTTTGAGCCAGCGGCCTCTGCTTCTCTAAATTTTTGCACTTGGAAAACAGTACTTCTGGTAGCTTTAAACTCTACTAGAAGGGTCTCCGAGATTCAGGCATTAATGGGTTCACCCCGTTTTTGTTTTTTTTCACAAGGATAGAGTATCTTTGAGAACTAAGCCTTCCTTTATGCCAAACATAGTCAGCGAGTTGTTTCTGAATCAGTCTTTCCAGTTGCCTACTTTTTTCCCTTCTCCTCAATGTCCTAGTGAGAGGATTCTGTATTCCTTGGATGTACATAGACAGCTCAGATTCTACCTTGGCAAAACTTAAGTCTTTTAGGAAATCTGATAAACTCTTTGTGTCTTTTCATCCCCAGGCGCTGGGTTTACTTGTTTCTAAGCAAACTATTTCTTCGTGGATTTCTAAGGCCATTGTGTTTTGCTATGATTTTCATGGAAAATCCTTATCCTCTTCTGTTAAGGCCCATTCCACCAGATCAGTTACATCCTCAGTGGCTTACTACAAATGATTGGATTCTCATTCCATTTTGGAAGCTGCTTCTTGGTCATCTGTTCATACCTTTACAAAGCATTACAAATTGGATAATATATCCAGATCCAGGGCAGGATTTGCCAGGACAATCCTGCATGGATTTGTGGAAAATGTTTCTGTATAGTCATCCTTTCTTCCTTCCTCCTCCCTGGGTTCCCTTTCAGATTTTGCACTCTCCCATATATAAAGAATATTTCAACATAGGTTCATAGGTTCATACTAGGCTATCTGCCCTGGGGCAATTATAAGCCTAGCCCGATTCTGTATGGCTTACGCCACACCTTGATTTGAGTATACTGTGCCCTTTTTAAGGTTTAGTTTACTGTGCCTCTGTCTAATAGTGACACGGGAGTAATCCCTGGGACAAACCTACGATCCCCCATCCACCTATCCAGATTCTTCTTGAAGAGATTCAGTGAGGTGCTCTGCCTCACATGAACTGGAATTCTATTCCAGAGCGAAGGGAGCCTCTGGGTTATGAACCTGTCCCTCCAGCAAGTTCTATTTATTTCTGTGCTGAGGTTCAAGTCCCTCGAGCGTGTGGCTCTAAGGGATTTAGATTTACTGAGGTGGAGCATGTCCATTAATTCTGGATTTGACATAGCTTTGTATGTCAGGCATAGATCACCTCGAAGTAGGCGGCATGCAACTGAGTAGAGCTGGGTTTTTTTTAACCGAGCAGCATATGGCATCTGTTTGAGACCCTTGATCCACTTGGTGAGATACTTTTGGGGTCTTTCTAATTGCTGCAGGTGTCGGGTAAGGTACATCCCAAAAGGGGCATTGTATTCTATGATGGGCCTGATGAGGGATGAATAAAGGGGCACGATTACCTCTCTTGATCTAGATGTGAAACCCTTCGTGATGAGGTGGGCTATGTAGAAGGTCTTTCTAACCACTTTGGCAATGTGGTTTTCAAAGGAGAGATTGCTATCAACTTGGGTCCCCAAGTCCCTAATAACTTTCTCTGTACTTAATGGGTTTCCGCCTATGTGGTAATTTGTGGGCACATTGTTTTTGCCAAAGGGTATGACTATACATTTTTTGGCATTTAGCTTTAAACCATGGCGCTTGCACCAGTTATCTGTCTCTGTGAGACCTTTTTGAAGGATGTTTGTGTCAGCTGGAGAGTTGATTATGGCACCCAGTTTGCAGTCGTCTGCGAACTTGGTGAGCCATAGTCCTCCCACGTTTGCCTGTACCTCGGAAAAGTATATACCGAACAAGAGTGGTGCCAGGACAGAACCCTGTGGGACGCCACTTGTGACCGGTTTCGAGTCTGACATGGCTCCAGCAACTCTCACTCTGTGGGTTCTGTCTTTGAGCCAGTTTGCGACCCATCTTGTGTCATAGGGGTTTATATTTAAGCTGGATAGCTGATCTATGATGCCCGAATGGGGTATTGTGTCAAATGCCTTTGCAAGGTCCAGATAGGCTGTGTGGACTACCTTCCCTTCATCTATGGCTTTGGTGACTGTTTCGAAGAAGTCAACCAGGTTCAAAAGGCAGGATCTGCCCTTGACAAAGCCGAACTGGGTAGGATCTAGTGTCTGTAGGTCCCCAATGTCTTTGTTTATGAGCTCCATGATGATCCTCTCCATAGCCTTGCAGACTAAGCTAGTCAGGCTTATGGGGCGATAGTTTCCAGGGTCTGTAGAGGCTCCACCTTTGTGGAGTGGGACCACTGTTGCTGTACGCCATTCTGTGGGCACATATCCTGTAGTGAGGCTGAGATTGTATAGCTGTTTTGAGGGATTAGTTCCTCTTGGAGTTCATGTAGGACGCAACCTGGGACACCATCTGGTCTCATGGAAGCAGTGTTTTTTGCTTTGGAGAGGGCAGCCTTCATCTGAGCATCAGAGATGTTTGGGAGGCAGCCCTCTGCCGGGATAGATACTTGCTCTTTTGGGGGGGAGGGGGGGGAGAGAAGTTTGCACTGAACCTGTCTGCCAGGATATTGGCAATGTCTGTGGGTTCAGTGTATTTTTTTGTCATTTAGAATCAACTCGGAACAAGTCTGGGAGTTGCATCCCAGGTTTCTAACATAACTGAAAAAAGCCTTATGATTGTCTTTGGTGTCCTGTGCAATTTTTCTCTCGAAGCTGGCCTTGGAGGATTTTAAGAGGGATCGTAGTTTTTTGCTAGTACTGATCAGAGATGCCTTCCCTATTAGGGATTTTGCTCTATCATGTAGTATCTTCCTCCTCCTGTTGTACAGTTTATTTATGGCAGGGGTCCACCAGACTGGACGCCTGCCTTTGGATGATTGGGTCTTGGTTTTGTTTGGGATAGCATGATCCATGCATTCCTGGAGATGTCCGTAGAATGCGTTTATATAGGATTCTGCAGTTTGGGCCGTAGTTTCCACTGGCCCTGGGGCCTTGAAGGATTCCACTTCGGTTTTGAGACGTGAGAAGTTCGCTTTTGAGAAGTTTTTCACTGTGGTTTTCTGGGCTGGGGGTGGGGTCTGGATGTGGACATCCAGTGAAATTAGTTTATGGTCTGATCTTACCAATGAGGGATATACTTCTGATGTGGAGCATAGAGTCCACATGTTAGTAATGATCAGGTCTAGTATGTTGTCCCCTCTTGTAGGGAGTGGTGACTAGTTGTTCCATAGCATTTGAGTTTATAATTTCCAGGAACCTTTGGGCTAAGGTGCTGGGGCTTGAGTAGTGCTCCCAGTTAATGTTTGAGTAGTTGAAGTCGCCCAATATAATGGTGTTCGGAGAGATCTTCATGTTCTCCAATGTTTTCAGGAAAGCCGAGTGGGATTCCTGACTTTGAGAAGGTGGTCTGTAGGATGCTATAAACTGAAAAGCAGTCTTGCCCACTGTTAGTTGCACATGGATGGTCTCCGATACTTCGTGCAATGCCACTAACCTGGAGGTGTGGATATCCTTGATAAATATGGAAACTCCCCATCCTTTTGTGATTCGGTCTGGGTTTTGGGGCCGAAAAGCATGATATGAGGTATAGCCTGTTAGTGCTGGGGTGCTCTCTGGAGCCTTGAACCAGGTTTCTGTCACTGCACAGATATCGATGGTCTCCATATTGAGGAGAGATTCGAGTTCGTGCATCTTGAGGTTAAGACTTCTGGCGTTTAGCAGCATTACCCTTAGTTTCTTGTTCCTTGTGCTGTCTATGGGGGTGGGTTTGACTTTTGAGCCTTGCCTAAAAAGGCACTATGGGGGTGGCAAGAGCCTTTGCCAATATCCGAAAGCCCAGTGGTGACAGGTGCAAGCCGTCCCTAGCGAAGCAACGTGGCTTGTCGAGCATGTCATCCCAGGCTGACAGACACTGGATCCCCTTTGAATGACACCAAAATTTTAGCCAATTGTTAAAATCGATCATTTTGTCTTTGTACTGTGGCATCATTCTAGGTGAGGGTAAGATGCTGCTCAAGGTCAGGGTCATACCAGCCTGGGCTACATGATCAGAGAGCTCCTCTATGTCTCTTTTCATGTAGCCCAGGGAGGTACGTCTCAGGTCATTCACACCAGCATGTACAATGACTGAGTCATATTTGCATTTGCTTTGGAGTGACCTGAGTGCTTGCGTTATGTGGCGTATCCTAGCACCCGACAGGCAGCTCACCGTGACCTTCTCTTTATTCAGCCTGGTGAGCGGGACGTCAGTGTGTCTGACAATAGAGTCACCTATTACAAGAGTATCAGGTGTGTTATTCAGCCTTAAGGGCTGTGGCTGCTTGGCACACTGACTTTGTGGGTTATGTGTTGTGCGTGTTTTGTTTTGAGGTAGCGTTTGCTTGGATGTCTGCTTTGGAGGTCTCTGTTGCTTAGGTAGATTTTTATTTAGAGCCTCCGAGTATGTTTTTGTGTATTTATGTATTTTGTTCGCTGATGTGGTGGGACTATGTGATACTGGAATTGTGTTGTGTGAGGTTACCTTCTCCTCCTGACTGGTTACACCAGTTTTGAGATGAGAGAGCTCAGCCTCCAGTTTGGCTAAATAGTTGCATCTCTCACATATATTTGAACCTGTTTGGAGGAGGAGAGGGTTGTCCGTGTACATGAGACAGTTGTAACATTGCCTCAAAATTCCCAGATTCACCGGCTGGACTGGAGAGGAAACCATTGACTGACCTTTGGACATGCTAGAGTAATATAGGGAAACTGAATTTAAGATGGACCAATAGAGGACAGGGTAATCGTAGAGAGTATAAGAGTAAGTAGTGCTTATGGTTTAATGGTGCTAACTTGTAGGATTACTTAATTGGACCAGTGAAGGGCTTCAGAATGAGAATATGGTGTTTAAATTGAGAGATAGAGCAGTTCTAAGGGAAAAAGTGAAGAGCAGATTTTGTGGAGCCAGGAATAGTTTAAACCCAATTAGGTGGTGCTGCCCACTGTTGCTCTATGCTCAAAAACGCACAAAAGAGGGTTTTAAGAGAGGAAGATGAAGGAGTTTTGGAATTGACCCAAAATGGCCAATAAAACTACAGTTTCAAGTCAGTAACCACTCCCACAGGGGCAGGCAGGCTGCTCAATGTTTTTCACTGCCACTGATCAACAGAGAGACTTCCCTTTAGCCCAAGCAAAAAATGGCCTCACAGAAGCTTACAAACATTTCAAGAACAGCAAGCCTGTAACTGAACTTTTTTAAATCTCAGAAAAGTGAGAGAAAAGCAAGATTTTTTTTTGTTTTTTTCAGAGATAGCAGAGGTTCACAAGTATCAACAAGTTATAACAGTGCAGTAAATGACCCCACACAAGAGTGCTAGGCCAAAGACAGATAAAATGCAAGTTTTGAGAAAAAAACGATTTTAAAAATAAGTGCAAACAGGAAATTCAGTAAACAGCTCTAGGTTGTGTTCTAAATACAGTTACTAATGCAGAAATCAAGTTTAACAAGCCAGAAAATGCTCAAAATAGGTGGCTATGCAGAAAAACTTAGCAAATAAACAGAGGAAAAATACTTAAAATCTCAAAAGTGGCTCCTTTCTTCTCTCAGCGTTTTCTCCTCTTGGTGGGTGCTTCACCAACAGCCAACAAGCCTGAAAAGATGCCAAAACCATGAGGCAACCAGGTTTTAAGAGAGGAAGATGGAGTTTTGGAATTGACCCAAAATGGCCAATAAAACTACAGTTTCAAGTCAGTAACCACTCCCACAGAGGCAGGCAGGCTGCTCAATGTTTTTCACTGCCACTGATCAACAAAGAGACTTCCCTTTAGCCCAAGCAAAAATGGCCTCACAGAAACTTACAAACAGTTCAAGAACAGCAAGCATGTAACTGAACTTTTTTAAATCTCAGAAAAGTGGGAAAAAAGCTAGAATTTTTTTTTTTTTTCAGAGATAGCAGAGGTTCACAAGTATCAACAAGTTATAACAGTGCAGTAAATGACCCCACACAAGAGTGCTAGGCCAAAGACAGATAAAATGCAAGTTTTGAGAAAAAAACAATTTTAAAAATAAGTGCAAACAGGAAATTCAGTAAACAGCTCTAGGTTGTGCTCTAAATACAGTTACTAATGCAGAAATCAAGTTTAACAAGCCAGAAAATGCTCAAAATAGGCGGCTATGCAGAAAAACTTAACAAATAAACAGAGGAACAATACTTAAAATCTCAAAAGTGGCTCCTTTCTTTTCTCAACGTTTTCTCCTCTTGGTGGGTGCTTCACCAACAGCCAACATTAAATAGAAGGACGTAGAATAGTTGTATAAAATCTTACCATAACCATTGATGTCCTCTTCTGTGTTGCAGTATTGTATCCCACCCACCTTCCCCCCCACATCTTGCTCTTTACTAGGATGACTCCTTTTTTTAAACTCCCTGTGTTTTTTTTCCCTCATGGGGCTACCTTATTCTGAGGAATGTACATGCGGGTGTCCCTTTTATGGCTGACGTTTTCTGTGCCTTTGTGCAACGTCCCATGTAGAGGCAGTGGCATTAAGCTTTTGTATACAGGCTGGACGTTGGGTTGTGGAGCAGAATACAAACCCATATGTAAAGAATAGACATCTATGGTTATTTGTAAGGTTTTACTCAGCTATGCATTCTCATTGGAGAGGATAGTTCTCACTGACATAGAACTGGATGCTTTCCAGAAGCTGTGATTTTGCCCAGATAAGGGGCTGAATAAATCAGAGTTGGCAGCCTAACTGAGAATGCAAGTGATGGTCCAGAGCCAAACCCTTGTTTGTCTTTTTGGGCTTGGTGACCACCACAGTCTTCAGACTGCTATTTGTATGCTTGACAATGCTAATTTTACATTGTATTTTGAGGTGTCCATAGTTGCAGAACTACAAACATGTTCTTGGAGCTGCTTCTGGTGTTGGACCATTGTCATATGGAAACTGGAGCAGTGTAGTCTCTTTAACAGTTTCCAAGTAGACATCTTGCTGCAGCAGTTGAAACTGTTAGGTTTTCATGAAAGGTGATTCACTGGTATGGTTGAAAACTCATCTCAGTTTCTCCTTAGTTCAGGTGAAGTGATCTCCCTAGAGAGAGGGGACTTCACGTCAGTCATTTTTGATTGCAGTATATTCTTATGTCCCTGAAGGTATTAGAGGAAAAGCTGTTTTCATGGCTCCTCCTAATTCAGTCTGACAACCAGTTAATTGTTTGGTGTGTTGGCAAACTAGAGGAAACAAGATTCTACTCCTCCTACAGAGAGATTGTTTGCATTCTGAGTGAAGTACGCATGCTTGCCGTATGGGCTGAGCTGCTTCTGCACTTTTCTCCTAGAACTGTCATTTCAGTAGTAGTGTCTGGTTTGCATCTTTCAAAAGGTGCTCTTAAGATTAACCTTTTGCGTCTCAAGAGAGTGGTTATCCCCCTCTTTTCCTTTGTACAGCAGGGCAGATGGGGGTACCATGGTGTATGCACTGTTTCAATGTCATTAAAGTTTGTATTTTGGAAAATGATTTCCTGGTGCCCATCACCTCTCGGAGGATTTTGGAGCTTTTCAGGCCTTTGGGTGATAAAACTGTTTCAGGCCTTTCATAAGCATCACATGTCCCCAATGACAAGCCTACATTTCATCCTGCAAGAGGTTTTTGAATTGTCTGAACCATTTCATTCTTATTTATTATTCACTATCCTTCCTACCGTAGATGTGCACTGACTGCTAAGGTGCTACCTGATTTAGGTGGGACGTAAAGTCTCCTTTGCTGTAGAGAAGGAAGGGCTGGTAGTCACCAAGCAAGCACTTTGTTTACTGGGGTAGTGCACTGATAAGTGATGAATTTCAAGCCCATTCCAGTTTGTCATCTGCATTGTCGTTTGTCATCTGGTGGCTCACTACCCATTGAAAGATGCAGTTATCAAATGGCCTCTCCATTAGAAGGGTGAATGCTTTCACTACTTGCTTTAAGAATGCTGCCACTGCAGATCTTTAAGCAGTTGATCATCCATTAGCAATTTCTCCAAACACCCTTTTCTGGAATGCTGCTTAAAGTGTCATACCTACTTTGTTATATTGCTATATCAGGGCACATCATTCTGATTTTCTTGTCTTTTGGCTGTTCTCCATTTCCTTCCATTTGTGGATTTTATAGCTAGATGTCCAGTCTACTTGGAGAACCATGAAGGAAAGTTCCAATTTTGGATATTATAGATTTTCTTAACGTATCAATTGATTTGCAGCTTTGATGTTCATTCATGAGTGCTGTATAGCCTTACTTTCTTCTCTGTGGTTAGACAGTCTCGCCATTCAGCCACAGTCGTATACATCAGGCAAGTTTATATTTGTACATTAGTTGTTAATAGTGCAAGCATCAAGCCTTCTTTGACTTTTTCTTGATATTCAGGAAGAATGCTTGTGCATTGGATGCAGTCATAAACCCACCAAGGAAGGGAACCAAAATGAATCGGATGAATACATCATTTTCGTACGAGTGAGTCTTCCTTTGTGGGTAAATACCCTTTTGCCATACTCTTCAGTTTGGTTGGCTCCATCTATTGTCTGTTGGAATTCCCTATAAGCTGAGTATATTTTTATGCATCCTAGTGCACTGTTTTTTTGTTTGTTTCAGGAATTACAGGTAGTCCTCAGTAAGAGGATGAGGATGCACTAGTCAGCAGAAGGGCTAGGCATGCTTTCCTTTTCTTATGCATGACATCATGACAAGTGCAGGAGCTGACGACAAAGAGAAAAAAAATTGAACTTGGGGATTGCCAGAGAAAAATCCCTGAAGTCTACTTGCTGAGGAGGGCTCCATCATAGATCAGTTGATATGGTAATATAACTGTTATACATTCTTTTTAGTAGAATACATGTAATATCTTTCAAGAGGCTATTGGTGTGCAGAATCTATCTAAGTTTCTGTTAATACGCTATTCTTTCCTCATATTGAGTTATTGTTGACTTTACTATTTCACATTGGATTGTTTTATTTTGTGTGTAGTACCTGTTATGATGACCATGTCCTGCTCTGACCAGGAAAGTGCTTTTTTGAAATTTTCAGAATTAATGATGTATTGTTTGTATATTGTGGCTTGCTGTATTACCAGACACTGTATATCCTAATACTTTTAATTAAGCAGATTGTTTGGAATAAGTTTGTGCTTTAGGGTGAAATCAATACTCTTGACTGATTTGCTAGTCAAAACTGTGGCATTCCCAAGCTGAGCCAGTGCAGATTATCTTGGGGCTATGCATATACATCCCCTACTGCACTGCTCTGTTAAGCCATCATCTTAATGTATATTTCTTAAGCTGCATTTAATTATACAACTGTTTTCCAAGTGATTTTAATTTGTTCTTTTCCTTTTAGTTACAGGTTTCATATTTCCCTCCTGGACAGTATGCAAATACAAATCAACAGTACCGTCCTGTTTCCCACCAGGTGCAATACAGCTCCCAGCGCAGTCAAACGCTTCCACAGCCACCTCAACAAGCAGGTGAAGAACCTTAAGTACTTCTGAGATGTATCTGGAATTATTATTGAATTGCATATGTTAAGTGTTTAAAAAAATGGTCCGTGGCATGGAGCACTGAAGCCCTATGATAATTCAGGCTTTGTTAGTGGGGTGGGTGGAGGTGAGTTGCTAATGTCATCTTGCCTATTCTGATGGTGTAGAAAGGTAGTCTGTCCTGCTGCACTTCCAACTCCATTGTCAAAGAGGTGCATATAATGCAGCACATGGGCCAGTGATGTGCGTTTGACTCTGTCAAGCTACTTTCAAACAATAGCCTTCATAGGGCGTTTGTGGGAATGTGCATGCCCACAGACAAAAGCACAGCAGGCCCTCTTGTATAATGTCAGCTGCCAGAGGTTGAAGATCATAGCACCAAAAACCTTGGTAGCTGCTTGGATAATGGCTCCCTGCAGTTGCCTCTTGTTCCACTGGTGAAAGAATTGGTTCTTCATTCACAGGAGGGTTGGATGGTTAACAGACTGTAGGGAAAATAGCATTTGGGTAATTTCTGTAAATTGTGAAAGCATGATTAGTTTGGTGATAGCTTTTGTGATTCATTACACAGAGTCTCTCCACATTACATTTTTTGTATTTTTCTTTTAGGTAAGTGGTCATTGGCTGTGAAAGTGTGCACATTTCCTTTAAATGTGGTGTGCCTGCCTGTGAATGGCAAATATGTGGATAATATTCCTTGTACCACTCACTTGCCTAGAATTTCTTCAGATATTTGAAGAACTTCACTAGGCATTGTGGCAGAAGTGTGTCACTACGCCCAGATGCGCAGGTTGGAGGCTTTTTTTTAGTACTCATACCACTAGCTGAACTCGAATCACATGCTTGGATGAAGTCAGAGAAGTTGTCTCAAAATGTGAAATCTCCAATATTGCATGCACCTTTTAAGGTTAGTTTGCTGCTTAGTTTTAAAATGTTCCAGAATTCTTCTTGGAACTCCTTGCCATTTCTTCTTACATTTCTTTTTGCCTGAGTTTTGTTGGCACTGTTTATTTTTTTTCTCATGAAAATTGGATAAATAGTTATGGAATCCCTAGGGAAATTTGGAAAAGGAGGGTTGAAATATCTTAGAAGATGTCCTTCTATTCATATGCTGCAGCATTTATCACATTAGGGAGTTCACCTCAAGCTGAATCGTACGTCTGACAGTATACAAATGTCTAAATGCTACTGTAATGTACGTGTGATGCCACACACCATCTCATGTATGCCCACTGTAAAGAGACGTCTGCAATAAAGCAGATGTCAGCACGTACCAACCTCAGATATTTTCTGCCGCCTGTTCGATCTCCTGCTCCAGACGTTCGCTTGCCAGATTACTCATGATCCTTGGTTCGGATAAGTACTCTGTAGGGGTTTTCTTTCTTAAAATGTTGGCTGTTTGTTTTTTTTGGTGATTTCATGTCAACTAGGAAGGGCAAGTGTTAGTGTGGAATGTAGATTCCACATAAGGACTCCCACGACCTCTGCTTGTTCTTTCTAGACCCAGACCACGACCATACCGCTTGCTCTATCTGGAAGTCATTTGTTCCGAAAACCCTTAGGCGCTGTTTAGCTTCTCTTAAGCTTCATTTAGAGAACCAGTGCCTTAAGCGTTTAGCATATGAGATGGAGGTTACATTGGGCCCTTCGGATGAGCCATAATCAAAAAAGGCCAAGAACCCTTGTCCTGATCTTCTTGCTGCACCCTCTATTTCAGGCTTCCCTCCCGATGCCAGTGTAGGCCCGGAGGCTGTACTGGAGTCTGTGGATGTCCCTTCGGGTACCACAGGGGGATTGCCCCAAAGGCATCTACCAACATGTCCATGAGGGAATTGCAAGCATCCAGCTCAGGCAAAAGGGTGGGAACCGCGGCTTTTAACTTTCCGAAGGCTCGCATGGGGTCACCCAAATCACTCTGCGGGAAGATGTGCATAAGGACATCGTGGAGTGCAGGCAGATGTTTGGCCCATCCACCTTCCATCGCATGGAATCTCCCAAAAAGAGAAAAAAAAAAGAAAAAAAAAACACATTGCTCCTGTTTTGGCAGGCTTTTTCACAAAGCATGTTCAGTGCCTTCATGGCGCTGTGTCAGCCCTCACCTTCTGCTGTCCCTCTTCAGCCCTTTCTCTCCATCCACTCCCTTCAAGAGGACATCTGCAGACACCTCCTCAGATGAAGAGAAATCTTCAGGAGAAGAGTCCTTGGCTTACACCACCAAATAACTTCCCCTCTGGGTTATGCTTCTCCAGAGGAGCAATCTAATGGTATGGATTCCCCTAGAGAGGATATTTCCTTTGGTGAAACTATTTTGAAAATGAAAGAATTTTTTAAATGGGACTGCTGCCAAGTGTTGGACATACAAAAGAGGTATTATGACCTCCTGCAGATGGATTCTCCATCCCCTTCTGCCATTTCTCCGGTTCTGCTACCCTTCCTGGATGCTCTTACAAATGCATCTAAATACCCAGACTCTGCCTCCTGCTGCCAAGCGTCCTGATAGGATGTCCTTCATGGATGCATCTGCAGTCATAACAACTGGGTTGTCCTGTCGTCAGGCAGCCCTTCGGTCGGCCGGATTCCAAAGTCCGGGTCCGGCTTCGGCTGATGTCGCACTTCACCCGACGTCATCTCTGCTGGTCTTCGGGTATAAAGGCATCAGCCGACGCCATTTTCCTCAGTCTTTCTTGCCGCGTGGCGCCCGAAGCAGAAGCTGTTCGCAAGTGCCGGTCGGTCAGATCCAGAGATTACTACTACCGAATACTACTTCGAAGACTTCTAAAAGCTAAGTACCCCGTTGGGGACTCTTTCTTGCCTCAGCCGATGTCAGAAAAAGTCAATAACTGTTTAACTTGTGGGAAACAAATACCTCATAAAGATTTCCACTCTTACTGTTTGCCTTGTTTAGGCCCAGACCACGACGTAGCAGCCTGTTCGGCCTGTGCTTCATTCAACCGACGAACGCTTAGGCGTCGGTCGGAGTTTGCTGAACAGTTTTTCGGCTCAGATTTTGCGTACATTATGCCGTCGGATCCTCCGACTACCCAAATTGTTAAAAAACGCAAAGAAAAAGACCGACACTCGCGGTCCGCGGTTTCGGCCGAAACCATGATTAAGCAAACCGCGAGTGTCTCGGTTTCGGCCGAAACCGAGAAAACTGATCAAAGTACAGCTGAATCAATGACTACTACTGAGGTTCCTGCTACCTTACTTGAATCAGCCTCAGAAATTTTACCTACAACAGTGGTTTCTAGTGACTTATCAGACACCATCCCTTTGGATGTCTCTACCCCAGCACGTGGTGCTGCTAGGCCTCCTGCAGCCATGTCTATTAAGGCCTTTGCCAGGACTAAAGCAGCCAAATCTACTAAATCAGTGCCTGTTAAACCCCCCTCAACCAGGCCCACTTCTAGTTCACAAATGCTTACTCTGGCAGAAGATTTAATATCCTTAATTAGGGGATCTCAATCTCACCCAGACAGGGCCTCTCAGCCCCCAGAAAAGAGACCTAGAGCAGAGCCCCCCGAGCCTGTGTCCTCTGATGATTCTGCGGATGACTCAGATATTACAGACCAGCCAGAGGCTCCTTTCTCCAATTATGAACATTCAGATGCTGAAGAATCCATTCCAGCTGCTTCTCCACCAGAAGAATTCTCCTTTGGGGAAACCTTACATGCCATGCGAGAACAATTCCAATGGCAGGAACAGGATTTCTCAGATTCCAGAAAAAGACTTAGGACTTTTCTGCACCTTCCACAACACAGGCCTTTAGCTATACCTCCTGTCCTCTCTGTTGTGGACGATGCATTTAATGATGTCTGCACTGCACCAGATTCCTTACCTCCAGCCCCTGCCAAACCAGATAGATTTTACAGGGTACCAGACACTCATCATCACCTATACAAGGCCCCACTTGCAGACCCCGAAACTATATCCCAGGGTCCTAAGGCAGTAGCCTCGACCACAGCCAAAAACCCTATTCCTTCTGAAAGGGAAGCCAGGTCTTTAGACAGATGGGGCAAAAAAGTTTACACCTCCTCAGCTACTCTATCAGCTAGAGCTTTAAACTGTCAGTTTCACATGATACAATACCAAGAGTTTATGCTTGATCAGTTAACTAAAAAGCTATCCTCTGATGACTGTATAGATAAGAAATATGTTTTAGAAATGGTAAATAACATACAACAGGTTAGTAACCATTCCTTAAAATGTGGCTATGATGCACTGGAGGCTTCATTTAGATCAGCCATGACTGGCACAGTTATAAGAAGACATGCATGGCTGAAGGAACAGGTCTTACCGGATCATGTTAAAGCTAAGTTATTAGATGCTCCTATGGATAAGGCCAGTTTGTTTGGTACACCTGCCCAGCAGGTAATGAAGAAAATGGAAGAAAAGGCAAAATCTGTACAAACGGTTAAAGATTTCTTGCAGGTTCAGCCCCCAAGGTTTAGCAGGAACTGGCCTGCCAAAAATTGGTCCTTTCCTGACTCCACAAGATCCCAAAGGGGCAGGAATAGACGTTCCAGAGGCAGAAATCAATCCAGAGGGGTGCCTACAGAGGACGACAGTGGCAAGGTAATAACAGAGGCACAGACACAGCCACTACCACTACAACAGCACAATCACAGTGACTTGATTCTAATTCCGCCTACCAGGGAACAAATAGCAGCACCATTAGGCGGAAAATTAACCTTATTTTCGAAGAACTGGCACTATATCACAAAAGACAAGTGGATTTTGCAAACCATAGACCAAGGTTACAGGTTCCACTTCCACACTTTACCAGTCAAAAGAGGAATGCCAAACCTGCCTCCAAATCAAAAAACAGAAGCTCTACAGCAGATAATGCAATTAACAAAGATGAGAGCTGTGGAAAGAGTACCAATAACAGAACAAGGCAAAGGATTCTACTCCAGACTATTCCTAGTTCCAAGAAAGGAAAAATGTTGGAGACCTATTCTCGACCTGTCCACCTTAAATACATACATCATTGTCCCAAAATTCAAAATGCTGACCCTACAGCAACTTCTTCCCATGCTGGGCAAGGAGTGTTGGCTGGTAACTCTAGATCTCAAGGAGGCATACCTGCACGTCCCCATTCGACCAATTTGCAGAAGATACCTCAGATTTCTTGCAGGATCAGAGCACTATCAATTCTCAGCATTGCCCTTTGGCTTATCTACTGCTTCCAGAGTATTCACAAAATGCCTGGCATCAGTAATCGCCCACTGCAGACTACAGGGAATCCAAATTTATCCATACCTGGATGACTGCCTGCTACAAGGGGACAACAAAAGCAAGCTGACAACAGATTTACAAAGGGTCATTTACTTGCTACAAGCACTGGGATACACAGTCAATTTACAAAAGTCAAGGCTGATACCATCCCAAACAAGGACATTCTTGGGCGCGGAATTGGACACAGTAAAACAAATGGCATTCCTAACCGCAGAAAAACAAAAAGAACTCCCTCTTTACTTCTTGGCACTAACAAGACAGAACAAGCTAACAGCAAGAAAAGTTCTGCAGGCTTTGGGCTTCATGGCATCATGTATAATCTTGGTTCCACATGCCAGACTACATATGAGAAAACTACAGTGGTACCTAAAGAATTTATGGTCCCAACACAGGCACAGCCTAGAAGCAGAAATTCCACTAATCCCATGCCTAAAACAGGAGTTCCTATGGTGGGCTCAAGCATGCCAGTCAAACCCAGGCCTACCCTTTCACAACTATCAAGCAAGCCAAACCATCACAACAGACGCCTCAGACCTAGGATGGGGGGCTCACATGCTGGACAAATGCGTACAAGGATTGTGGGCCTTGGGACCAGCTTCACCTGCACATCAACCTAAAAGAAATGCTGGCAGTAAAACTGGCAATCCAAAAATTCAGACCATTTCTCAAAGAAGGCCATTTGATGATAAGGACAGACAACACCACAGTCATGTGGTACATCAACAAACAGGGAAGCACTCATTCATACCCCTATGCAGAATGACTTTGGACCTTTGGAACCTGGCACTCAGCTACAACATCCAGTTACAGGCAATATTTGTACCGGAAAGGAGAATACTCTAGCAGACATGTTAAGCAGAACCACCTCGGATGCTCACGAATGGATGCTACACCCGGACATCTTCAAGACCATCTCAAAGAAATGGGGAATGCCACAGATAGATCTATTCGCTTCCCTCTCAATCACCAGCTCAAAAATTCTGCACAAGGACATTCCACCCACTTGCATGGAAAGTGGATTCGCTCTCCTTCAGCTGGAAAGGTCTGACAGCATATGCATTCCCACCTCTTCCCTTGATACACAAGGTATTACTAAAAATCAAGGAGGAACGTCCAAGGATAATCCTGATAGCTCCAAACTGGCCAAGACAACACTGGTACCCATTGCTGAGGAGCATGTCTCGGGACAAAATGTGGTCAATAACCCTGATGCCTTTGATGCTAACTCAGAACAACTACAGCATCATGCATCCAAACCTAAAAACGTTGCAGCTGACTGCATGGAACATCACATAGCAGCAACTAATCCAGAACTTTCCCAAAGGGTTAAAGACATTATCCTTGAAGCCCGCAGACCTTCAACAAGAAGGAACTATGCAGGAAAATGGAAAAGGTTTGTCATTTGGAGTGCTGAAAGAGGAAAAGATGTGTCGAATATAGATATTGCTAACATTCTGGAGTATTTGGCAGAGCTTCTACATACAGGCCTGTCCTATTCCTCCAGCAAAATACATGCATCAGCTATTTCAGCAGAATACAGCTTTGATCCACCTGTCTTTTCACATCCTTTACTCAGGCAGTTCCTCAGAGGGATCAAGAATGTAAAACCTCCTAGGAAACCACCATTGCCAGCTTGGGATTTGAACTTTGTGCTAGAAAAGTTGACACTCGCACCTTTTGAACCAGCAGCAACAGCAGACCTACAGCATCTATCGTGGAAAACTGCTTTCCTACTGGCAATAACCTCAGCAAGGAGGGTTTCTGAACTTCAGGCCCTAATGGCAGTAAAACCCTTCCTAATCTTCCACCAAGATAGTGTCCATGAGGACTAATCCTACATTTATGCCTAAGGTGGTATCCAGAGTGTCTTTAAACCAGGCAATCCACCTACCTACCTTCTTCCCCAACCCACAAAACAGAGGGAAAGAATGCTGCATACCTTGGATGTACATAGACGGCTACGCTACTACCTGGACAGAACAAAAGTAACAGAAAAACTGACCAGCTTTTGTAGCCTATGCAACAGGAAGGGAAGGAAAAGCTATTTCCAAACAGACAATCTCCAAATGGATAGGAAATTGCATACGATTCTGTTACTCCTTCCATGGAAAACCAATTCCACAGAACATAAGGCCTCATTCTACAAGGGCAACAGCCACTACCACAGCCTTCTTATGAGGAGTGGCAACCAAGGACATTATTGAGGCGGCTACTTGGACCTCCGTGCATACATTTGCCAAGCATTATAATTTACCTCTGTATTCCAGATCCCGAGCAGGGTTTGCCACTGCTGTACTGCAAGGGATTCTAACCACACCATAATCTCTTCTTCCTCCTCCCCTAGTTGGCTATGGTATTCTACCCAGTTGTTATGACTGCAGATGCATCCATGAAGGACATAGTACAGTTTTGTACCTACCATAAATGTAGATGTCCGAACTGGATAGCATCTGCAGTCAGGATTACCCTCCCTCCTTCCCCTCTGTGGTACTCCTAGGGTATTTACCCTCCTAATAGCTAGCTGGTGGGGGGAGTCTCTTATGGTGTATTTGTTTGTATATATGTACATACATGCTTATTTTTTGTGTTTGCCTTCTATCTTTTTGGAAACATTGGCATTTACCCAAAATTTAGCCCCCCAAGAGGGCAACTGGCATCTGGGGCAAGAAACACTGAGGAAAATGGCGTCAGCTGATGCCTTTATACCCGAAGACCAGCAGAGATGACGTCGGGTGAAGTGCGACATCAGCCGAAGCCGGACCCGGACTTTGGAATCCGGCCGACCGAAGGGCTGCCTGACGACAGGACAACCCAGTTGTTATGACTGCAGATGCTATCCAGTTCGGACATCTACATTTATGGTAGGTACAAAACTGTACTTTTTACAAGGTGCCTGAGAACTCTGAATTCCTATTCAAAGCCCCTTCTGCAGACCCAACTACCATATCAGTTTCAGGTGATAAGGCATTCATATTACTGACCTCCTCTTCTTGACTGTCCTCTGATAAAGAGAGCAAAGTAATGGAGAGACTGGGGAAAAAAGTTTACACCTCTGCCACTTTGGCCTTCAGGGCAATTAATTATCAGACCCACATGGCCAGATACTCTCTGGCTCTCCTGTCAGATGCAAGAAAGCTCCTCTCAGAGCTCCCGGATTTTCTGTCCACCATCCTCAACTCCTCTGCCCAGGTTACTAGGCATTTCATCAAGTGCATTTATGATGCTGAGGATGCCTCAGCCAGGGCAGCTGCCTCTGGGTTGGTCATGAGAAGATATTCCTGGCTCAGGTTACAACCCTTACCTGATGACATCAAGGCCAAACTGATAGATGGCCCCTCTAGATAATAAAGTCTTATTTGGTAGCTCAGCTGCAGACCTTCACAAATCATTACAGGAAAAAGGCAAGAAGCTCTAGGATCTTAAACGTATCCTTGTTTCTCATCTCCCCAGGTTCCAGGGGAACTACCCAGAAAGACTACCTTTGTTAGGAAACCAGTTATGCCTTCTTCCTTTAAAAGTAAGAGAGAACTCCTGAAACAAGTTTCTTCAAAGTCTGCTCCACCCTCACCTTCTCAGAAACGGCCTTTTTCAGTCCCAGTCCAAGCCTGGTAGCCTGTGACCATCTGCCTCCAGGGCCATCCATTCCTCTGTTCCTTCGCCTTTCTCTCTCTCTTCTTGCTTGGAATCAGATCACTCAGGACTCTTGGGTCCTCTCCATCATCCAAAAAGAATGTGTCATGGTTTGGAAAACCCTCGTCTCCTCCAGAGGCATCCAAACAAGCACCAGAAGAACAACTAGAATTCTTCCCTCAGGTAATTTCTGTTCTTCTCTCTCAGGGGACGCTTCAAGAGGTCCCTTCCTCTCAACTGGGAGAATGATTGTACTCCACGATGTTTTTGGTCCCCAGGAAGGATGTCCCTTGGAAGACCCATCCTGGACCTTTCCCATTTAAACACCTTTGTAAAAGTTCCCTTCTTTCAGATGCTGACTTTCCCCACTCTTCTTCCCCAGGCATTCATGTTATCACGGGACATCAAAGATGCCTACCTTCACATTCCTCTTCACCCTCGGTTCAGGAAATCTTTGTTTTTCTGTTTCCTCATATTTTCAGTTCTGTACTTTGCCCTTTGGTCTCTGTACGGCACCAAATGTCTTCACAATATGCTCAACTCCTGTTATAGTTTATTGCAGACTACAGGGAGTTCAGATTTTCCCTTTCCTAGATTTGACCCCTTCACAAGACCACATTTTTCTGGGCTGCAGGATCCAAACAGACAGGATGCTAGCCTCTCTACCCACAGAAAAAGTGCTGATGTTCTTCGGGTTTCACTGTTGCAATCATCACATTTGGGTTATCTGCCTGCAGGTAGCCCTCAGTCGGCCTGAATACCAGAGGCTTGGGATTTCTGCATCAGATGCTGTTGCTTTTTCCATGACATCAGGTCGTCAGAGGTATAAAACATGCAGCCGACGCCATTACACTAGTCTTTCTTGCTGTGCGGTGCCCGAAGCAGAAGCAGTTCCCAAGTGCCGGTTGGCCGCCTCTTGAAATTTTCATTTTTCGAGTTTCAGACCTGAAGTCTTCTAAAAGATAAGTACCCTGTTGGGGATCCTTTTATCTTGCTCTAACCGATGGCAGAAAAAATTAATAACGGTCTTGCCTGTGGAAAGCAGATACCTCACAGAGGTTGTCGTTCTTACTGCATCACCTGGTTAGGCCCAGACCACGATGTCCCTCGTCTGTTTTGTGCCTTGTTCAATGCCTGAACTATTGGTTGTCGGGCAATTTTTGTAGCTAAATTCTTTCGCTCTCAATCTCCGTACTCCAAAATGGCTTCGATAAGCCATCCGACTACTGATCTTCCAAAAAAACGCAAGGATAAAGAGACAGACTGCATAGGTCCAAAACTGCCGACGACGCTACTGATAAGCTAGTCGCCAGTCCGTTGGTACTCGGTGAGGTGCTTCCGCGCAGCCCCTGATACCAGCTTCTGCAGATTCGCAGGCCTCTACTGAGACCCATTCAGAGTCTGGTATGCCGCGAGATGCTACTTCGACTATGGAACCCGCGGATGTCTCTACCTTGGATGGATCCCGGAGCTGCTGTGCAGGCACTGGCTTCTGAGGGTGTATTCAGGCCTTCGATTTACATATTAAACCGACTTCATTTCAAACCAAAAATACCAAATTTCTCAGGCCTAGAGTTAGCACTACGCCTAGGAAACCGACGACCAAAGCGCATTCTCAGGCCCATATGCCACAAAAACAAATGCTTAGAATGGTTGAAGACCTCATTACCTTAATTAGGGGAAGCCCATCCCCCTCAGAGACCAAGAACTGATTTTCCTTCTAATTCTTTTGATCAGGAATCTGATGACTCGGATCCTTCTGACAACCAGGACATACCATTATCTACCTATGAGGATTCTGATACAGAGGATTCCATTCCCTCTGCTTCCCCTCCAGAAGATTTTTCTTTTGGTGAAACCTTGCATACCCTTAGAGACCATTTACGCTGGGAGAGCCAGGACTACTCTCAGTCCAAACAGAGACTCAGGGAATTTATAAACTTGCCTCAGCACAGGCCTCTAGCTATTCCACCTGTTCTGGAAATTGTAGATGATGTCTTCTTGGAATCCAGCCTTACTCCGGATGCTTTGCCTCCAGCTCCCAGAAAACCTGACCGGTACTATAGAGTACCTGACTCTCACAAATTCCCTTTTAAGAATCTGCCTGCAGATCCAGAGACCATTTCCCAGGGACCTAAAGGCATTAAAGCTACATCTGCCAAAAATCCTACCCCTTCGGACAGGGATTCTAGGGCTTTAGACAGATGGGGTAAGAAGCTATACACCTCTGCTACTTTTGTCATTGGGACCTTAAATTGCCAATTTCATATGCTAAAGTATCAGCAGCATATTATGGAGCTAATTAAACAGAAAATGATGTTGATTCCTGACTGTGCAGAACACATATTTACAAAAGTTAATGCATTCTGCTAACCAAGTTAGTAAACGTACTTTGCAATGTGGGTTTGATGCCTTAGAAGCATCTTGCAGGGCTGCTGTCACTGGGTCTGTTCTTAGAAGGCATGCTTGGCTTAAGGACAAAACTTGCCAGATCATGTCAAAGCAAACTTACTGGATGCACCATTAAAGCAAGAGCGTTTATTTGGTAATAAAGCAGAAGTCCTCAAAAGAATGGAGGAGAAAGCTAAATCTATGCAAACTGTTAAAGATTTTTTTACAAGTACAGCCACCTAGATTCAGTAGGCATTGGCCTTCAAAAATCTGATCTTTTCCAGTCCTTCTCAGTCCTATCCCAGGGGCAGCAGACCACAAAGACTTCAGTCTCAGGTTATGCACAGATGTAAGCAATGGAGTGCTCCCACGTCCAAAACAGGGAGTAGTAAGCCACCATCCTATGGTAAAATGGCACAGTGACTTATCCTTACCTCTTCCAAGCCTTGCCCAAGTACTTGCACCTTAGGATGGAAACTTGCCCTGCATACCAAAAACTGGGAATACATTACCCAAGACAGATGGATCTTAAACATCGTTTCCCAGAGATGCAGATTCCACTTCCAGTCACTCCCAACCCTAAGAGGATGGTCAGACCTCCCCCCAAACCAGTGGGCAGAGGCCCAAAAGCAAGTACTTTCTCTTCTCAGCATCAAGGCTTTTCAACCTGTCCCAGCAGACCAAAGGGGACAATGTTTTTATTCCAGAATGTTTCTGGTTCCCAGAAATGAAAACTCTTGGTGTCCTATCCTGGATCTGTCTATGCTCAACTCCTTTCTGGTGGTTCCAAAATTCAAAATGCTAACTCTCCAGCAGCTGCTTCCTGTGCTAGCCAAGGACTCCTGGCTAGCAACCCTAGACTTAAAGAAGCCTGTTTGCACATCCCCATAAGGGAATCTTGCAGGAAATACCTACACTTCAGAGCAGGCTGTATGCATTGTCAGTTCTCTGCACTTCCCTTTGGCTTATATACTGTGCCCAGGGTATTTACAAAGTGCCTAGCTCCAGCCATTGCATATTGCAGGCAGAAAAGCATTCAGATTTACCCATACTTGGACAATTGCCTGATTCAGGTGGACAATCAGGACTTGCTACTACTGCACCTGGCATTTGTAAAGAGACTTCTAACTTCACTGGGTACACAATCAACGAAATGAAATCACAACTGGTACATAGCCAACAGATTGTATTCCTGAGAGCAAGCTTGAACACCACATCTCAGATGGCATTCCTCACTCCAGAGAAACAATTTTATTTGGCAAACTACTTCAGTCTACTGGCCACCAAAACCCGGCTATCTACAAGAAAAATACTGCAAGCCCTGGAGTTCGTGGCCTCTTGTATTCTATTAATTCCATATGCAAGACTGCATATGAGGAAACATCAATGGTACCTAAAAAGTCTTTGGTGTCAACATTCGCAGGACCTGGAAACAATGATTCCTATCATTCCTTGCTTAAGGACATGGAGTTCCTTTGGTGTGCAGAGGCCTGCAACCACAACAAGGAACTCCCTTTCACTCTACCCCCTGCCACCCAAACCCTAACAACAGACGCATCAGACTATGCATGGGGGGCTCACATGGCAGGGCAGTGCATTCAGGGCAAGTGGAACCCAAAGCAAATGCACCTGCACATCAATCAAAAAGAAATGTTAGCTGTACAGAATGCGCTGATAGCCTTCAAAGGCCTTATTCTTCCAAGACAACTATTGGTAAAGACAGACAACACCACAGTTATGTGGTACATAAACAAGCAGGGGGGACCCCATTCCTACCCACTCTGCAGATTAGTCATGCCTCTGTGGAACACAGCCTTGAGCAGCCAAGTGCACCTGCAAGCTCAGTTCCTGCCAGGCAATATAAATTCACTGGCAGACAACTTAAGCAGAAATCTTTTGGACCCACACGTGTGGAAACTGGAACCCAAAATATTCAAGCTTTTGAGGCACAGGTGAGGACACCAGAGGTGGACATTTTTGCTTCCCCTCAGAACTATCAGTTGAGCAAATATTGCACCAGAACTCCCCACAGCCGAGCTTAGAAAGTGGAGGTCCTGCCCCTTCACCTGGGGAAACCTCTCAATCTATACCTTTTCCCCCTCTGCCCCTCCTCTCGAAGTTTCTACTAAAGATCAAACAGGACAAACCAAGAACTATCCTGATTACACCAGACTGGCCACGCCAGCACTGGTACCATCTTTTGCGCAGCTTGACAGTGCTGCCACCCTGGCACCTGCCTCAGACTCCTTCCCTGCTGTCCCAGCAGGTGGGACAGATTCTGCACCCTCAGCTACAGACCCTGAAACTAGCAGCCTGGCTCATCCACTGATTTCTTTTCCAGCAACTCTCAGTAAGCAGGTGCTGGATATCATTCTTGAGGCAAGGAGGCCTAGTACGAGAAAATACTATTCGGAAAAGTGGAAAAGATACTGCTCCTGGAGCCACTCTCAAGGAATGGACACAACTGGTGCCCAACATACCTCATATGCTAGATTACATAGCAGAAATGCTCCACAAAGGCCTGTCCTTCTCGTCAGTTAAGATCCATGCCATCCCAGCTCATTGTAATACTGAGCCACCCCTTTTTTTTCCTCATCCTCTGCTCAAACAGTTCCTGAGAGCCAAGAATTTAAGACCTTAAGACCCCCCCCCCCCCAGGAGAGCTCCCTCTCCTGCCTGGTATTTTAACTATGTATTGGAAAAGCTCACGCTTCCGCCCTTTGAACCTGCTGCCACAGCTGAGTTAAAATTCTTCTCACGGAAAACAGCTTTGCTTCTAGCCGTCACTTCATCAAGAAGAGTGTCTCAATTGCAGGCCTTTATGGCCGTGGAACCCTTCATTATCTTCCATGCGGACAAGGTCTCCCTCAAGATTAACCCATCATTTATGCCCAAGGTGGTATCTTGTGTGGCTTTAAACCAGTCCATTCATTTGCCTATTTTTTTCCCTAATTCACAGAATAAAGGGAAAGGATCCTGCACTCCCTGGACATGCACAGGACGCACATGTTCTATCTGCAGAGGACTAAGCCTTTCAGAAAATCTGACCAGCTGCTAGTCAGCTTTGCTGTAGGGACAGAGGGCAAGGCCATTTCAAAGCAAACCATTTGTAAATAGATAGCACACTGCATCCATTGCCGCTACAGGCACCATGGGAAATCTACCCCACAAGGGGATCAGAACACATTCCACTAGGGCTACATCAACCACTACAGCGTTCCTCAGGGAAGTCCCTACCAGGGACATCTGGAAGCTGCAACCTAGAGCTCTGTACACACTTTCACCAAGCATTACCTCTTGCCTATCTTTTCTAAATCCAGAGCTGGATTTGCCACAGCAGTCTTACAGGGCCTGATTGCCAGCCCTAATGCTTCTTAGCTACCTCCACCCTTCCTTAGCTTTGGTAATCAACCCAAATGTGATGACTGCAACAGTGAAACACAAAGAACATAGTACAGTTGTGTACACGTACCATAAATGTAGATGTTCGAGTGTATTCACTGTTGCAGTCCTGGTTAACCTTCCTTCAGCCCCCTGACTTATCCGTATTTCTACCTATCTTTGTTGTTTGGCATTTCTTATATCATGTGTATTTGCTTTTTGCTGGGGGTGTTCCATACCATGTAATTGCTTCCTATTTTGGGGGGCACCTGACATCTGGGGCAAGAAAAACTGATGTAATGGCTTCGGCTGCATGTTTTTATACCCCTGACGTCATGGAAGAAGCGACAGCATCCGATGCAGAAATCCCAAGACTCTGGTATTCAGGCTGACTGAGGGCTGCCTGCAGGCAGATAACCCAAATGTGATGGTTCACACCGCTTATCTAGATCTCACCATGGCTTTCGACACCATCCCCCACTCTGGAATTATAGATAAACTCACTAAACTAGGTATAAATCCCTATGTCACAAGATGGGTTGCTAACTGGCTCACTGACAGAACCCACACTGTGAAAGTAGCAGACTCTAAATCCACCTTCAGACCAGTGATGAGTGGAGTAACACAGGGTTCAGTCCTAGGTCCTCTCCTATTTGGTATCTACTTCTCTGAAGCACACTCTAACACAGAAGGTCTTTGACTGCAAACTAGGAGCCATAATCAAAACTCCTAACGATGTGGACATCCTACAAAAGGGCCTCACTGAGACAGATGCCTGGTGTCAAAGCCATGGCCTCAAGCTCAATGCCAAAAAGTGCATTGTTATCCTTTTTGGTAAAAACTCTGTACCCATGAACTACCACATAGGCGGTAGTCTACTTAACACCGAGGTGTTATAAGAGACCTTGGGACACAGGTGGACAGTAGTCTCTCCTTTGATAATCACATTGCCACAGTAGTCAGGAAATCCTTCTACGTGGCACACCTCATAAAAGGTTTCTCATCCAGGAAAAAAGAGGTCATTGTTTCCCTCTACTCATCACTCATTAGACCCATTATCGAGTACAATGCCCCTTTTGGTATGTACCTCACAAGACATCTACAACAACTGGAAAAGCCACATAAATACCTCACAAAGAGGATTACCGGCCTCAAACAGATGCCCTACACAGACCGTCTCAAAAAACTCCAGCTTTACTCTGTCGCATATCGCCTACTCAGAGGCGATCTCTGACTAACATGCAAAGCTATGTCAAACCCAGAGCTGTTGGACATGCTCCACTTAAAGAAATCCCAATCCCTCCAAGCTACACCTTCTAGGGACCTCAGTCTTGTCACCACAATAAAAAGAACATGTTGGAGGGATAGATTCCTGTCCCAGAGACTTCCCATACCCTAGAATAAACTACCTACCTATCTATATCAAACAAAGCTCCTCATTAGCACTCTTCAAGAAAAATCTTGATGATTGGATGGGAGATCGGAAATTCACCCCGGGTATCACTTCTGTGGCTCTGCTTGACAGGGGCACAGGAAAATAATTTTCTTGGGTGGCAAAAGCCAGGATGTTATGTGATCCTATCTCGCCTACATTCTGACTGATGGGTTCGGAGCCGATCCCTCGGCTCCGACTCGGCACGCTTATGCCAAAGAGCGAAGTCTCTTATTGGCTGAGCTTACTATATCCCAGGATGCACCACTACCAGTCCCCCAGATCTCGTTTGCCGCTAACTAGCGAAGACGTGGTCTCGAGCTGGCTGAGCTGAGTAGTATTTAACTTACTTTTTTCTGTCAGAAATTTGCTGTTCCTATCATAAAAAGCTGTTTTAACGGCTACTCTGTGCTTTTGTGTGTGATTGGAGTTTTTTAGTGAAAAACCTTTAGTGTGATTGGGCGTTGGTTCTGATTTCAGGCCTCCTTCATCTGTAGTGCCTTTCTCGGTCAGTCAACCCCTCTCAAACCTTTGGGGTTTTAAGATCCCCTTGAGTTAATTGTTGTTACTGGATTGTTTATCTAATCGGCAGTTCTAACTGATTTTTGTAGTGTCAGTTAAGTCAGAAAGTCAAGTTAGGATAGTGTTGTTTTTGCTGTCAGAGAATTACTGCATTATTGTTATAATGTCTCAGAATCCTAGGCCTTCGGGCTTTAAAAAATGCACCAAATGTAATTTTAAAATGTCAATCACAGATGACCACTCTCTCTGTGTTTATTGTTTGGGTGCAAAACATTTACAAGAGTCATGCAGTGTGTGTCACGCTTTTTCCTCGAGGGTCCTCCAGGAGAGGAAAAATAAACTCATTCTTAAAGGCTTAATAAAACCCTCCTTTGAAGAAGCTTTAGCATCCTCTCCTTCTCCAGCTAAAATGAAAAGGGCGTCGGCTCCGACCAGTCCGTCGGATCCGACCGCCAAAAGACATAGGCAGGCTTCTCCTTGGCTCCAAGGACTTGGAGCCGAGGCGGAACGGTCTGCCTCGATGCCACCAGTCTCGACTCCTCTGGCTTCGAGCCGATGGCTGGGGCATCGAGGCGGGTCACCTTCGGCTCCACTGGTCTCGGAGCCGACAAAGGTTGCCCGCTCAGACACTTCCTCCTCGGCCCGAAGTCCTCCTCGGCACCGATGGAAACTAGTGTGGGTATTCCTTCGGCCGATAGTCATCGAGTCGCCTCGGAGCCGGTCCCCTAGCCCTTTGGGGCCGTTGGAGAGGCCATCTCGAACCAGTTCAATATCCTCTAGGTCATCGAGGATGTCGGATTCGGATATAGACAGGGTGCTCCAAAGACTGTTCCAGTCCCCAGTCTTTCAAAAATTTGTTTCGGCTCCGACCCAGTTGGCTTCGGAGCCGATGGCCCATGCCCATGTCATTGCTATTCCTCCTCCGACCGCTTGGCTCCGTCGGAGCAGGTGCTGTTGGAGCCGGTGGAGATCTTAGGGTCGGCTCTGACCCTTACTCCAACCCCGGCCTTCGGGTCCGAGTTTGGTACACGGACTTCTTCGGCTGGACCTGGGGGTGATGTTTCGGGACCTATGCTATCGGGTCCGAGCCTCCCTCTCGGTGCTTGCTGCGGGACTTCCGTCTGCTATCATGGCTCGGGGACCGGACACTCCCAGGATTCTGGGGTCCGGCTTTCAGAGCTATGAGGAGTGCCTTGGCCAAGTCTTCTTGCCATCTCCCGGCTTTACCAGCACCTTCCTGGGCGTGGAGACTGGGTCTTTGGCAGTTCCCTGTCCGTAGGCACCCGAGCCCCTGGGCCTGAGGTTACCCCCATTGGCGGTTCCCCTCCTCCTGAGGGTTCTTCGGAGTTGTCTTCAGAGGAACCCCCAAGGAAGAGATCGTGCAAGAGGAAGCACGTGGACTCCCCCGAGTCTATTACATCTGACACTGATCTTGATGATGCGGAGGGGTCCCCGAAGTCGTCCTCGGATGATGTCTCATTTGCAGACATCTTAGAGATCCTCAAACAACGAGGCGGCTGGATATCCAAACTCCCCTCTGCTGATGAGTCAGTGCTCCTCAAGGCCTTTGGGGCTCAGCCCTCCGCCTCCTGGGTGTCTCCGCCCTTCGACGAGCTCCTGGATTTAGTTTGTCGGAGGGCGTGGGAACATCCAGATACCGTGGAACCAGTCCCTTCTCGTCCTAACAAATTTTTGTCTGCCCCACCCGCGAAGGAGTTCCTGACTAAAGGCGTGGCTGTAGATGCCATGGTGGTGGCATCTGCTACACAACAGGACGTGGCAGAGGCTTCAACGTCCGTCCATCCTCCTAATAAGGAGTCTAGGAGCATGGACCGCACGGAAGCGCACCCTGACTTCAGCGGCCTTTACTTTAAGGTCCCAGAATTATTTGGCACATTTTACCAGACTTCAGAGGGATCTGGTCAAGGAGCTGTCGGATTCCCTCTCGGGTAACCTACCTGAGCAGCTAGCCCAGTCGGTTAGCTCTCAGTTGGCTATCCTTACGTCAATTTCTAACTCGTCCATGAGGCTCATTTCATATGCGGCCGAAGGGGCGGGTAGAGCGGCAGGCACAGGCGTGGCTCTACGGAGACAAGCCTGGCTCCGTTTGTCAGTTCGGAGGCCTTCAAGTCTTCCTTCCCCGACGCTGCTTTGATGGGTCCTCTTTGTTTGGACCTAAGGTTAAAGACACCCTTACCCGCTGTGAGCAAGAGGGAAAAACTTTATCTGCCGTAGGTGCCCGTTATTCCACTCCCTTCGGCCTTATCCCAAGGCTAAAGGAGGAGGGAAGATGTGGTTCCGTAAATCACGTAAGTTTTTCCTCAACAGCAGGAAGATTCCCCTCCAGAGGCAGAGGACGGGAAATTTTATGGGACGCCGTCCCAGAGGCGGCAGAGGGCCCCGCAATTCTGGAGACCGCGAGTCCTTTCGTGGCTCTTCAGCCTCCCACACCTCATGAGGGATTGCCCGGCTGTGCTGCTCGAGCCAGTCGGGTGCCGTTTGCCAAGTACCTAAAAGCCTGGGAGTCAATCACTCAGGACAGATGGGTGCCGGATCATTGCCGGAGGTTACACCATCCCATTCACATGCTCACCCCACCGTCCAAAAAATCCCGGACCCACCACCCAGTCAAAGGGAAATTGCAGCCACAGAAGCTTTAAAGCTGCTAGAAAAGGAGTCATCCAACTGGTCCCCACAGACCAGATCGGATCCGAAATTACTCGAGGTTCTTTTTAGTGCCAAAAAAGACAGGGGACCTGAGACCAATATTGGATCTCAGCAGACTAAACCAATCCGTCACGAAATCCAAATTCAATGGTCACGTTACAATCCATTCTCCCATTGTTGGAGAAGGATGTTTGGATGTGCTCCATAGACCTCAAGGACGCCTATTATCACATACCGATACATCAGGCGTCCAGGAGGTATCTGCGCTTCAGCCTGGGAGACAGTCATTTCCAATTTTGTGCACTGCCCTTTGGTCTCACCACAGCCCCCAGGGTGTTCACCAAGTGTTTGGCAGTAGTGACTGCTCACCTGAGGAGTCTTGGATTCCAAGTGTTTCCCTATCTGGACGACTGGCTCCTGACTGCCACCACCAGGCATCTACTAATGGACAACCTCAAAGCCACCATCTCCCTGGGTGCTACCCTGGGAATTACATTCAATTGGTCAAAGTCTGTCTTGCTGCCCTTTCAGCGCATAAGGTTCATAGGAGCAGAGATAGACTCAAAATTGATGCGCGTTTTTCTTCCTACCGAAAGGATTCAAACTTTACAAGGCCAAGTTCAAGCCCTGATGTCAAGATCCAAAGCCCCAGCCAGGATGGTCCTACAAGTTTTAGGTTCGATGTCTGCCACGGTTCTTCTAGTTCCTCTGGCAAGATTGCACATGAGGATTCTTCAGTGGCTATTGTCAACTCAATGGTCCTTTCAGGACCTTCCCCTCAATCATCCCATTATGATTACAGAAACATGCAAACGGGACCTTCGCTGGTGGCTTCAGACATCCAATATAAATCAAGGAAGTCCTTTTGTTATTCCCTCTCCAGTGGTCACCCTGACGACAGATGCCTCCCAGACAGGGTGGGGGGGGCATTGTCTGGGCAGGTTAGTTCAGGGCTTCTGGCTTCCAGAAGAAACTCTTCTCCACATCAATGTATTGGA
This sequence comes from Protopterus annectens, assembly GCF_019279795.1. Taxonomy (NCBI): domain Eukaryota; kingdom Metazoa; phylum Chordata; order Ceratodontiformes; family Protopteridae; genus Protopterus; species Protopterus annectens. The sequence goes on along the minus strand of NC_056743.1, from coordinate 891,535,536 downwards.
GATGAGGGCTGTACTTCTGTCCCTACAGGCCTTACACAAGTTTCTCCCTCAGGGCATAATCGCCATCCACACAGACAACATGTCGGTGGTCTGGTATCTAAACAAACAAGGAGGGACCAGATCTTACCCCCTTTGCAGAGAGGCCATGAGGGTGTGGGAATGGGCTGTAGCTACCAGCCGTTTCTTGGTAGCGACCCACATTGGGAGGAAATCAAATATATTGGCAGACAGATTAAGCAGAACAATTCTCTCTCCTCACGAGTGGTCCCTAAACGAAACAGTAGCAGCTCAGGTTTTCAGGAGATGGGGACGCCGTGCTGCGACCTATTTGCAACACCACTAAACACAAGTGCAAAGGTTCTTCTCCTTGACTCCACATCAGGGGAAGCAGCTATGGATGCTCTAGCACAACCTTGGCCAACAGGGCTACTTTATGCCTTTCCTCCGATTCCACTTCTCTCCAAAGTCATTCAAAAAGCTTCTCAATTGGGGTCCACAATGATACTGATTGCTCCATACTGGCCTCGTCAGGTATGGTTTCCCTACCTGAAGAAACATGCGGTGGACGATCCTTGGACTTTAGATCTAACTCCGGATCTGTTAATTCATCAGTCGGGACGACAGCATCAGTCCCTACACTCCTTGAAGTTGACAGCTTGGCTCCTCCACTTCCGACTTTAGTCAGAAGTCACACATTAGACCCGGAAGTTATTCACATTTTATCTTCAGCCCACAAACCCACCACTAAGAAATTGTACCTCAGTAAGTGGAAGAGGTTTGCTATCTGGGCTCAACTCAGGGGCTTAGACCCTATCACTGCTCCAATCCCAGAGGTTTTGAAATTCTTAACATCCCTGTTTAATCAAGGATCTTCTGTCTCTACTATTAAAGTCCAACTAGCGGCTATCTCTAAATTCCACGAATCCATGGATCCTCCATTGATGAGCAGCAGACTATGCAAAACTTTCATTATAGGTGCGGGCCTGTTAAGACCCCCAGTTTTTCATCCTGCGCCTCCGTGGGATCTTGATTTGGTGCTTCGTGCATTAACATCTTCCCCTTTCGAACCGGCTGCTACATGTGAGTTAAAATATCTGTCTTGGAAAACTGCCTTCTTAGTTGCAATTACTTCTGCAAGAAGAGTTTCAGAACTTCAAGCCCTGTCTATTAAACCACCGTACTTGATTTTCCACAAGGATAGAGTATCACTTAGGCCTAATCCATCCTTTGTCCCAAAGGTCTGTTCTAATCTCTGTCTCCAACAATCTCTAGAGCTACCAGTTTTCTTCCCAAAATTCTCCAATGAAGCAGAATACACTCTCCATAAATTGGATGTTCACAGGCAATTGCTTCTATTTAGACAGGACGCAGCAATTTCGTAAGTCAGACCAGTTGTTTGTGTCCTTCTCAGACAATAAATTGGGTAAAACCATCACAAAAGCTACTATCTCCAAATGGATTAGAGATTGTATAACTCAGGCTTATTCTTCTTGAATAAGCAACTTACAACATCTATCAAAGCTCACTCTACCAGAGCTATGGCGACTTCTATAGCTTTTCATTCCAAGCTCGCTATATCGGAGATTTGTGCTGCGGCTACTTGGTCCAATCCGCACACTTTTATTTCCCACTATAAATTGGATGTGGCATCTAAAGGGCGAGCATCATTTGGTTCCACGGTACTCAGGAGTGTTTTCCAGTGAGCCACCCAGGATTCAGGTGCTAGGACGCTGTCCCATCAGTCAGAATGTAGGCGAGATAGGATCACATAACATCTTTTAGTTATGTACTCACCATAACTTCAGATGTTTGGGATCCATCTCGGCCACATTCCTAATACCCACCCTCCTTCCCCTGCCTTGGAGATCAGAAGAGATTGAACGGTTTTGAGTTCTACTGTTTTATCTTGTTTCATCTGACGATGTTATATAAGCAGTGCGTGCATGTGTGCATGTATGCGGACAAACTAGATCTGGGGGACTGGTAGTGGTGCATCCTGGGATATAGTAAGCTCAGCCAATAAGAGACTTCGCTCTTTGGCATAAGCGTGCCGAGTCGGAGCCGAGGGATCGGCTCCGAACCCATCAGTCAGAATGTAGGCGAGATGGATCCCAAACATCTGAAGTTATGGTGAGTACATAACTAAAAGTTACCGTTTGGCTAGGCTTATATAGACCCTAGGGCCAATAGCCTATTACCTACCTATGAACCTATGACTGCAACAGTGAATACACTCGAATATGTACATTTATGGTAAGTGTACACAACTGTACTTTCCTTACTCCTCCTTCCAGAGCTTCCTACCCTTTCGATCCCTGACTGCCAGAGACTTGCTCCTTCTCCTGGGGTTCATGGCATCCGCAATGCCCATGCTTCCCTTGGCCAAGTTGCACACGAGGAAAATTCAATGGTTTCTAAGGACAGTTTGGATGTAGAACAGCAGCCCTCTGGATTTTGTTATTCCACTCCTCCCTTGCCTAAAAAAGGAGTTGGATTGGTCGATTCTTCAGGTTTTGAAAAATCCAGGTCTTCCCCTACAGCCACCCCTCCCTTCTCAAGAGATGTACACAGATGCTTCAGACATAGGATGTAGTGCAGTTCTGCAATCCTGTAGGGTCAGAGATGTTTGGTCTACAACCCAGATAAAGCAGCACATCAACATAAAAGAGATGAGGGCCTTGATATTTGCCCTACAAATCTTCAAACCCAAGCTTACTCCAGGGGTGCTAAGGTGGTTCACAGACAAACACCACTGTCCTCTGGTACGTCATCAAACAGGGAGAACCGAAGTCTTACCTCCTATGCAGTGTAGGCCTACATGCCTGGAAGTTAGTCTTGCAAAGTTAGGTATCTCTTCAGGCTGTTTACCTTCCTTCAGTTCAGAAAGTTTGGCAGACGCATTAAGCAGGTCCATGACCCAATCTCACAAAGGGATGTGTGTTTCTGGACCTGGTCCATCGTTGGTGTATGCCTCTGGTAGATCTCTTTGCCTCCCCCGTGAACAGACAGCTTCCCAAATTTTGTGCCAGGGTTCCACATCCCTTGGCCTGGAAGGTGGATGCTCTGTCATTCTCTTGGAAGGGGATGTTTCTGTATGCACCCCCCTTCCCTCTCCTTCAAAAGCTCCTACTGAAGATTCAGTGGGATCAACCAAAAATCTTGATGGTGGCAGTACTGGTTCCCCCTCCTCCTGCATTTAGCCAGGGGCAGTCATCACATGCGACTCCACAGAATGGACCTACTCACACAGGACAAGGGAACTCTAGTACATCCACAGCTGTCAACTCTAAACCTGACCTTGTGGGTGATAGGGTTTTAATTCCCTATACGACACCTATTTTCAGAGGATGTGCTTCAAGTTCTGCGGGAGGCCAGAAAACCCACTAATAGGAAATCCTGCATTTCCATATGGGAGATGTTTTCTGTCTGGTGTCTCAAAAAGGATTTACAACCACTGTCAGTGGATGTCCCTGTGGTTTTGTCCTATCTGTGTGAACTGATGAAGGATGGGCTGTTCTATTCTTCTGTGAAAGCCCACCTTTCAGCTGTCTTGACTTATCTGCCTGTGTCATCTGATTTAGCCTCTAGGTTAGAAGTTAAACTGTTCCTTAAAGGTGTACTTCATATTTGACCACCAAGGAAGCCAGTTCCTTCTCCTTGGGGTCTCAGTTTTGTGTTGGAGAAAATTACCCTGGCCCTATTTCAGCCAGCAAGATGTTCTTCGTGTTTCACTGTTGCAGTCATTACATTAGGGTAATCCTGCTGACAGGTTTCCCAGTCGGCCTGAATTCCAAAGTCTTGGGTCCTGCGTCGGTTGCTGTTGCCCCTTCCCTGACATCAGGTCGTCAGGGGTATAAAAGATGCAGCCGACGCCATTTTCTTCAGTCTTTCTTGTCGCACGTTGCCTGAAGCAGAAGCAGTTCGCAAGTGCCGGTCAGGCCGACTCCTGAGATTTTCATATTCGAATTTCAGATCCGAAGTCTTCATTAAAGCTAAGTACCCCATTGGGGAAACTTTTTTCTTGCTCCAGACAGATGTCAGAAAAAGTTAATAATTGTATTTCTTGTGGAAAACAAATACCTCATAAGGACTTTCATTCTTACTGTATTCCTTGCCTAGACCCTGACCATAACGTTTCAGGTTGTCGGTTTTGTGCTAGATTTAACCAACGCACTATTAAGCGTCGGTATGATTTTGCATTAAACTATTTTGGACGCATGTTTAATTATCCAGAAATGTCGTTGGATAGCCATCCAACTACTGGAGTTCACAAAAAACGCAAAGAAAAAGATAGACTACCGAGGCCCAAAACAGACTAAGCTTCTCCTAAGCCAGTCGCTGATTTGCCGGTTCTCAGTGAGGTGCTTTAGCAGCCCCTGACGCCTGCTACTTTAGCGTCGCAGGCCGCTACCGACTCCCACGTGGAGTCGGCTTTGCCGCTGGAAACTCAAGGTATTAGAGCCTCGGGCACTATCCCTTCAGATGGGTCCGGAGCTGCTGAGCAGGCACCGGCTTCTAAGGGTGTATTCAGACCTTAGCATCTATACATTTAAACCGTCTTCAACTTCAAAGGCAAAGACTAAAGCACCTTCAAAGACAAAGAAACAAACTCGAGAGCCATGTGGACAGGCTTCCATGCCCAAAAAACAGATGCTCAAAATGGCCAAAGACTTGATTACCTTGATCAGGGGTTCCCATCCCCCTCCTGATAAGAGGTCTAGGCAAGAGACGGACTATGAATCTTCAGATCAGGTTTCTGTTTCTTCTGATTCCTCTTCTGATCAGGAATATTCTCTTCCCCACTATGAGGATTCTGATGCTGAAGAATCTATTCCTTCAGCTTCTCCTCCTGAGGACTATTCTTTTGGGGAAACCTTGCATACCATGAGGGAGCATTTCCACTGGGAGACCCAAGATTTTCCAGAATCTAAAAAGAGGCTCAGGGACTTCCTTCTACTACCTCAACACAGGCCTCTAGCCATTCCACCTGTTAGACATTGTAGATGATGTGTTTTCAGAGTCTAGTCTGACCCCTGACTCCTTACCTCCAGCTCCTGTTAAGCCTGACAAGATATTACAGGGTTCCTGACTTTCTCAAATTCCTTTTCAAAAACCCTGCTGCAGACCCAGAAACTATTTCACAGGGTCCCAAAGGGGTTGAGGCTTCTGCTGCAAAAAACCCTGCCCCATCTGACAGAGATTCTAGGGCACTGGATAGATGGGGAAAAAAGGTTTACACATCTACTACCTTTGTTATAAGGGCCTTAAAAAGTCAGTTTCATATGCTCAAATATCAGCAACATGTCATGGCATTACTTAAACAGAAAATGTTGGTAAACTCTGAATGTGCAGAAAACAAGGAAATGCAGGATGTTTATCGTGTTTCACTGTTGCAGTCATTACACTTTGGTTATCCTGCTGGCAGGTGACCCGAGTTCCAAAGTCTTGGTCTGGCTTCGGTTGCTGTCGCCTCTTCCATGACGTCAGTGCGCCATGGGTATAAAAGTTGCAACCAACGCCATTTTCTTCAGTCTTTCTTGCCGCACGGTGCCCGAAGCATAAGCAGTTCACAAATGCCAGTCGGGCCGACTCCTGAGATTTTCAAAATTGAGTTTCAGAACCAAAGTCTTCAATAAAGCTAAGTACCCCATTGGGGAAACTTTTTCTTGCTCCAGACCGATGTCAGCAAAAGTTAATAATTGTATTTCTTGTGGGAAGCAAATACCTCATAAGGACTTTCACTCTTACTGTATTCCTTGCCTAGGCCCTGACCACGACGTTACTAGTTTTTGGTTTTGTGCTAGATTCAATAAATGCACTATTAAACATCGGTTTGATTTTGCTTTACATTGTTTTGGCCAAAGGTTTAATTACATAATGCCGTCGGAACAACCGACGACCGGAATTTATAAAAAAAACATTGACAAAGAAAAGGACAGGCATCCGAGGTCCAAAACCGACGACGAAGCCTCTTCTAGGCCAATCGCCAGTTCTCAGTGAGGTGCTTTTGCAGCCCCTGACACTCACTACCTCAGAGCCACAGGCCGTAACCGACAGCCAAGTGGAGACACCGAGGCCTGTGGAAACTCAAGGTATTGGGCCTACGGAAACTATACCCTCAGATGGGTCTGTAGCCGCTGAGCAGGCATCGGCTTCTGAGGGTGTCTTCAGACCTTCACAGCTTACAATTAAACCCACTACAGCAACAAAGGCAAAGTCAAAAACACCATGAAAGACAAGGAAACAAGTACAGCATTCTCCAGAACAGTCATCCATGCCAAAGAAACAGATGCTTAAAATGGCCGAAGACATTATTACTTTAATCAGGAATTCCCATCCCCCTCCTGACAAAAGGCCTAGGCAAGACACTGATTATGATTCCTCTGATCAGGTTTCCATTTCCTCTGATTCCTCTTCTGATCAGGGATATTCTCTCCCTCCCTATGAGGACTCTGATGCAGAAGATTCCATACCTTCAGCCTCACCGCTTGAGGATTATTCTTTTGGGGAAACTCTGCACACCATGAGGGAGCATTTCCATTGGGAGAGCCAGGATTATTCAGAATCCAAGAAAAGGCGCAGAGACTTCCTTTTACTGCCTCAGCACAGGCCCCTGGCTATCCCCCCTGTGCTTAATATTGTTGATGTTTTTTCTGAATCCAGTCTGTCTCCTGATTCATTACCCCCTGCACCAGTCAAGCCAGACAGGTACTACAGGGTCCCTGACTCTCATAAATTTCTATACAAAAACCCCACTGCAGACCCAGAAACAATTTCCCAGGGTCCTAAAAGGGTTAAGGCTTCCACTGCCAAAAATCCTGTCCCCTCAGATAGGGATTTCAGAGCTCTGGACAGATGGGGGAAAAAAGTTTGCACTTCTGCTACGTAAGAGCTTTAAACTGTCAGTTTCACATGCTTAAATATCAACAGTACCTCATGTCATTGTTAAAACAGAAAATGGTTTCAAATACAGAAAGTCCTGACAGTAAGGAAATGCAGGATTTATTGCATGCAGTATAACAAGTGGGAAAGCGTACTCTGCAGTGTGGTTTTGATTCATTAGAGGCTTCTTGTAGAGCCGCAGTTACAAGCTCTGTCATTCGAAGACATGCTTGGTTGAAAGAACAAAGTTTACCTGACCATGTTAAAGTAAAATTATTGGATGCTCCATTACAGCATGATACTTTGTTTGGTGTTAAGGCAGTAGAAGTCTTAAAGAAAATGGATGATAAAGCAAAGTCAATGCAGACAGTGAAAGATTTCTTACAGGTTCAACCACCTAGATTTAGCAGAAACTGGCCTTCAAAAAAATTGGTCCTTTCCAGTGTCAGACAGGCTACAAAGAGGCAGATACAGACGCCCAAGAGGCAGATCTCAGCCCCAAGGCTCCTACAGACCTAAACAATGGGGTGCTTCAGCCCCCAAAGTAGGGGAAGACAAATCACAACCTTATAGGAAACAGTCCTAATGACTTCCCTCTGCAAATGCCAAGCACTTCCCTAGGGGGAAAGTTAGCACTTTTCTCAAAAAATTGGCACATGATCACCCAGGACCAATGGGTGCTGAATATTGTTTCTCAGGGTTACAGGTGCCACTTCCACACGCTTCCAAAACCAAAAGGTATGCCAGTCCTGCCACAAAACCAATGGGCAGAGGCACAAATACAGATTGCTGCTCTTATGGACATGGGAACTATTCAAAAAGTTCCACAGCAAGAACAGGGACAAGGATTTTACTCAAGACTTTTCTTAGTACCCATAAAGGACAAAGCCTGGAGACCAATACTGGACCTGTCAATCCTAAATATTTTCCTGGATGTTCCAAAATTCAAAATGTTAACACTACAGCAACTTCTGCCCATGCTGGGCAAGAAAGCTCGGCTAGTTACTTTGGACCTCAAGGAGGCATACCTGCATGTCCCAATCAGACAATCTTGCAGAAGATGCCTCAGATTCATAGCAGGCTCATTGCATTACCAATTCTCTGCACTGCCCTTTGGCTTATCTACTGCGCCCAGGGTCTTCACAAAATTTCTGGCACCAGTAATTGCATTTTGCAGACAAAAAGGAATTCAAATATATCCCTACTTGGACGACTGCCTTATTCAAGCAGAGAGCAAGGACATTCTTCTAAAGCACCTGGCGTTTGTAAAAAGATTGCTAATTTGCCTAGGGTACACAGTAAACGAAAAGAAATCAAAACTAGTGCCCTCTCAAGGGATAATATTCCTGGGTGCAAGCTTAAATACAACTGCCCGGATGGCTTATCTCACGCCAGACAAAGAAAGGCAACTGACTCATTACTTTCAAATGATGGCAACAAAACCCAGCTCCCTGCAAGAAAAATTCTGCAGGTCTTGGGCTTCATGCATCCTACATTCTACTAATTCCATATGCAAAACTGCATATGAGGAAACTACAATGGTATCTAAAAAGTGTTTGGACTCAGCATTGTCACAGCCTGGAGACAGTCATAACTTTAATTCCCTGCCTGCAATAGGAGTTTCGATGGTGGTCCCAGGCCTGTCACCACAACAAGGGACAGCCTTTCACCTTACCCACAGCCAGGCAGACAATAACAACGGATGCATCGGATTATGACTGGGGAGCACATATGGCAGGAAAATGTTTTCAGGGCATGTGGCCCAAGGAACAAATGCATCTTCACATCAATCAAAAAGAGATGCTAGCTGTACAGAATGCCCTGACAGCCTTCAAGGACCTAATACATCCAGGACAACTATTAATAAAGACGGACAATACCACAGTTATGTGGTACATAAGCAAGGGGGCACACATTCCTACCACCTATGCAGACAAGCCATGACTTTGTGGAACACAGAACTGACCTATCAAGTACATCTGCAGGCGCAATTCCTGCCAGGAACAAAAAATACACTGGCAGACGAACTAAGCAGAAATCTCATGGATCCTCACGAATGGAAGCTAAATCCACAAGTGTTCAGCATGATAACAAGGAAATGGGGACGCCCAGACATAGATCTTTTTGCCTCCCCTCACAATTACCAAATACAGAAATTTTGCACAAGAACTTATCACTCTCAAGCATGGAAAGTGGATGCTCTATCATTCAGCTGGAAAGGCCTGACAGTCTATGCCTTCCACCCGATGCTTCTTCTCACCAAGGTGCTACTAAAAGTCAGACAAGAAAGGCCAAAAATGATTCTGATTGCACCAGACTGGCCACGCCAGCACTGGTACCCAATCCTAAAGTTTGTCTCAAGGCCCAACTTGGCTTCTACCTCAAATCCCTCATCTTCTGACACAACAAAACAATCAAATTCTGCACAGTCAACTCAGAACCTTAAACCTGGCAGCATGGCAGATAATGTAGCCACTCAGTTTGCACCTCTCTCTAAAGCTGTTATGGATGTCATTTTAGAAGCCAGGAGGCCCAGCACTAGGAAATCTTATGCAGAAAAATGGAAGAGATTCTGTGCTTGGAACCAGGCACAAGGACTCGAACCACTTGTCCCTAATGTACCTCAGATTTTGCAATACCTAACTGAGATGCTGGATAAAGGCTTATCTTTCTCATCCATTAAAATCCATGCCTCTGCCATTTCAGCTCATTACAATACTGAACCTCCAATTTTTTCACATCCTCTACTACGACAGTACCTCAGAGGGGCAAAAAATATAAGACCCCCAAGGAGAGCACCAGTACCTACTTGGGACCTCAATTTTGTTTTAGAAAAACTCACACTGCCTCCTTTTGAACCAGCCAGCACAGCCGATCTAAAATTCTTATCATGGAAATCTACTCTGCTCCTAGCAATAACTTCAGCAAGAAGAGTCTGAGTTACAGGCATTGATGGCTGTGGAACCTTTCCTCATTTTTCATCAGGATAGGGTTTCTCTTAGGACCAACCCAACATTCATGCCAAAAGTGGTCTCCAATGTGGCCTTAAACCAAACCATTCATTTACCTACTTTTTACCCAAATCCCCAGAATAAAGGGGAGAGACTTCTGCACGCTTTGGATATACACAGACAGCTATGATTCTAATTGGACAAAACAAAAGCTTTCAGAAAAACTGAGCAACTGTTTGTAGCATATGCTGCAGGGTCACAAGGAAAGCCTATTACAAAGCAGACAATCTCGAAATGGATAGGACACTGCATCCGCTTCTGTTATGCACAACATGGCAAATCAGTGCCTAAGGGCATTAGGCCTCATTCTACCAGAGTAGCAGCCACTTCAGCAGCTTTCCTCAGAGGAGTACCAACCAAAGACATTTTAGAAGCTGCAACCTGGAGCTCAGTGCATACTTTCACCAAGCACTACCACTTACCTCTCTACTCTAAATCCAGAGCAGGCTTTACCACTGCAGTTCTGCAGGGCTTGTTGGCCTCACCAAATCCAATTTAGACCCAACCACCCAACCTCAGCTTTGGGATTCTACCCAAGTGTAATGACTGCAACAGTGATACATGATGAACATAGTACAGTTGTGTACCTACCATAAATGTAGATGTTCGAGTTTATTCACTGTTGCAGTCCAGCTTACCCACCCACCATCCCCCTTTTTCATTGTTGGGACTTTTCTGTAGTTCTCATCTCTATACTACCTATGTGGTGTATTTGCTTGTAGATGAAGGAAATGTTTGTAGTAATATATGCATGTTTTTTGGCATAATTTTATCTTTCCTGTCTTCCTATCTGGGGGCACCTGACATCTGGGGCAAGAAAAACTGAAGAAAATGGTGTCGGTTGCAACTTTTATACCCCTGGCGCACTGACGACAGGGAAGAGGCGACAGCAACCGACACCGGACCAAGACTTTGGAACTCAGGCCGACTGCGGGTCACCTGCCAGCAGGATAACTCAAGTGTAATGACTGCAACAGTGAATACACTCGAACATCTACATTTATGGTAGGTACACAACTGTACTATTTATTGCATGCAGCTGAACAAGTTGGAAAACATACTTTGCAATGTGGTTTTGATTCTCTGGAGGCCTCCTGCAGGGCCGCAGTTACGGGTTCTGTAATTAAGAGGCATGCTTGGTTAAAGGAACAAAATCTGCCTGATCATGTCAAAGTTAAATTGTTAGATGCACCTTTACGGCATGATACATTGTTTGGTATTAAGGCAGAAGAGGTGTTAAAGAAAATGGTGGACAAAGCTAAATCTATGCAAACTGTCAAAGATTTTTTACAAGTACAGCCACCAAGGTTTAGTAGACACTGGCCTACAAAGAATTGGTCCTTTCCTGTGTCAGACAGACCTCAAAGGGGCGGATCCAGGCGCAAGGCATATACAGGTCTAAGCAATGGGGTGCTTCTACCTCCAAAAGTGGAGAAGACAAATCACAACCTTACAGGAAACAGTCCCAATGACTTCCCCCTGCTTGCATCAAGCACTTCTTTCCTGACAGCACTCTTAGGGGGAAAATTAGCACTTTTTTCTCAAAATTGGCACATTATAACCCAGGGCAAGTGGGTTCTAAATATCGTGTCACAAGGCTACAAGTTCCATTTCCATACCCTGCCAAAGGCAAACGGCTGGCCAGACCTGCCAAAAAATCAATGGGCAGAGGCACAAAATCTAGTCTCATCCCTCATGAACATGAGGGCCATTCAGCAAGTGCCAGAGCAAGAGCTGGGACAAGGATTTTACTCAAGACTGTTCTTGGTACCCAGAAAGGACAAGGCCTGGAGGCCAATACTGGACCTATCTATTCTGAACACATTCCTGGATTTACCAAAATTCAAAATGTTGACTTTGCAGCAGCTTCTGCCCATGGTGGGCAAGACCGCTTGGCTTGTAACTTTAGACCTAAAAGAGGCATACCTGCATGCCCCAATCAGACAAATATTCCAAAGATACCTCAGATTCAAGGCTGGCTCAATGCATTACCAATTCTCTGCACTGCCCTTTGGCTTATCTACTGCGCCCAGGGTCTTTACAAAGTGCCTGGCACCAGTAATTGATTTCTGCAGACAGAGGAGTACAGATATATCCTTACTTGGACGACTGTCTAATTCAAGCAGAGAGCAAGGACATTCTTCTACAGCATCTGGCATTTGTGAAAAAACTTTTAACATGCCTAGGGTACACAGTCACCGAAAAGAAATCAAAGCTAGTACCCTCTCAAGAGATAATATTCCTGGGTGCAAGCTTAAATACAACTGCCCAGATGGCTTATCTCACGCCAGACAAACAAAGGCAACTGACTACCTATTTCAAAATGTTGGCAACAAAGGCCCAGTTATCTGCAAGAAAAATTCTGCAGGCTTTGGGCTTCATGGCATCCTGCATCCTACTAATTCCATATGCAAGACTGCATATGAGGAAACTTCAGTGTTACCTAAAAAGTGTTTGGACTCAACATTTCCACAGGCTGGAAACTATAATTACTCTCATTCCCTGCCTGCAACAGGAGTTTTGATGGTGGGCAAAGGCGTGTCACCAAAACAAGGGACAGCCATTCATATTACCCCCAGCCAGGCATACACTAACAACGGATGCATCAGATTATGCCTGGGGGGCCCACATGGCAGGAAGATGCATTCAGGGCACATGGACCTCAGACCAAATGCATCTACATATCAATCAAAAAGAGATGCTAGCTGTACAAAATGCCCTGACTGCCTTCAAGGACCTACTTCATCCAGGACAACTACTGATAAAGACAGACAACACCATGGTCATGTGGTATATAAACAAGCAGGGGGCACACATTCTTACCCCCTTTGCAGACTAGCCATGACTTTGTGGGACACAGTATTGACTTACCAAGTTCATCTGTAGGCACAATTCCTGCCAGGAAGGAAAAATACTCTGGCAGACAAACTAAGCAGAAACATCATGGATCCCCACGAGTGGCAGCTGGATCCACAAGTCTTTAGCATGATAACAAGGAAATGGGGATGCCCAGACATAGATCTATTTGCCTCCCCTCACAACTACCAACTAAAAAGATTCTGCACAAGGATTTATCGCAGACAAGCATGGAAAGTGGACGCCCCATCCTTCAGCTGGAAAAACCTATCAGTATATGCCTTTCCCCCTCTGCCTCTCCTCCCCAAGGTACTCCTAAAGGTCAGACAGGAGAAGCCAAAGATGATACTGATTGCTCCAGACTGGCCCCGCCAGTACTGGTACCCAATATTACGGAGCATGTCTCAATGCCCAGCTTGGACCTTACCTCATGTACCTCCTCTACTGTCCCAGCAAAACAATCAGATCCTGCACAGCCATCTCAGGACTTTAAACCTGGCAGCATGGCGGATAATGTAGTCATACAAAACACACCTCTCAGCAAAGCTGTGATGGATGTCATTTTGGAAGCCAGAAGGCCTAGTACTAGAAAATCTTATGCTGGAAAATGGAAGATTCCCTGCTTGAACCAGGCACAAGGAACAGATACAGCTGTGCTGAATATTCTCAGATTTTACAATACTTAACTGAGATGCTGAACAAAGGCCTATCTTTCTCATCTATTAAAATTCATGCCTCTGCCATTTCGGCTCATTACAATGCAGAGCCACCAATTTTTTCTCATCCTTTATTAAGGCAGTACCTCAGAGGAGCCAAAAACTTAAGGCCTCCAAGGAGATCACCAATACCTGCATGGGACCTCAACTATGTCTTGGAAAAACTCACCCTGCCTCCTTTTGATCCAGCTGCTACTGCTGATATAAAGTTTTTATTTTGGAAAACAACTCTGCTCCTAGCAATAACTTCGGCAAGACGAGTATCAGAGCTACAGGGACTCATGGCTGTGGAACCTTTTATCATTTTTTATCCAGACAGGGTCTCTCTGAGGATAAACCCCACATTTATGCCTAAGGTGGTGTCCAGTGTGGCCCTTAACCAAACTATTCATTTGCCAACTTTTTATCCGAATCCACAGAACAAGAGGGAGAGAATTCTGCATTCTTTGGACGTACACAGACAGCTTAGATTCTATTTGGACAGAACCAAAGTTTACAGGAAGACAGAGCAATTACTAGTGGCATATGCTGCAGGATCACAAGGAAAGGCTATCTCTAAGCAGACAGTTTCAAAGTGGATAGGCCACTGCATTCGTTTCTGCTATTCACAGCATGTCAAACCAGTGCCTAAGGGCATTAGGCCACATTCAACCAGAGCTGCAGCCACTTCAGCAGCCTTTCTCAGGGGAGTACCAAGCAAAGACGTTTTAGAAGCTGCTACTTGGAGTTCAGTGCACACTTTTACAAAGCATTATCAGCTGCCACTCTACTCTAAATCCAGGACAGGCGTTGCCACTGCAGTTCTGCAGGGCCTCATAGCCGCTCCTAATGCTGTTTAGCTCCAGCCTCCCAACCATAGCTTTGGGACTCTACCCAAATGTAATGACTGCAACAGTGAAACACGAAGAACATAGTACAGTTGTGTACACTTACCATAAATGTAGATGTTAGAGTGTATTCACTGTTGCAGTCCAGGTTACCCACCCACCATCCCCCTTATTTCTGCTGAAACTTATCTTTCCTGCTCTGATTTATGCAACTTATGTGGTGTATTTGTTTTTAGATGAAGGTAAAGTTTATATTGGTGCATGTGTTTTTATATATAAGTATATATAATTTTGGCTACCCTTTCAGGGGCACCTGACATCTGGGGCAAGAAAAACTGAAGAAAATGGCATCGGCTGCATCTTTTATACCCTTGACGACCTAACGTCAGGGAAGGGGCGACAACAACCAATGCAGGACCCAAGACTTTGGAATTCAGGCCGACTGAGGGCAAACTGCCAGCAGGATTACCCTAATGTAATGACTGCAACAGTGAATACACTCGAACATCTACATTTATGGTAAGAGTACACATCTGTACTTTCCTCTTCTCTGCAACATTGCACATGGAAAACTGTTCTGCTGGTGGCCATTACCTCTGCCAGAAGGGTCTCTGAGTTGCAACCTCTGATGTCTAATAACCCCCTTCACAGTCTTCCACAGAGTCAGGGTATCTTTATGTACCAGTCTCTCCTTTATGCCCAAGGTGGTTAATGAGTTATCCCTTAATCAGTCTGTTAACCTTCTCACCTTTTTTCCTTCTCCTCAATCTCCCAGTGAGAGGATTCTACACAGTTTGGATATACACAGACAACTTAGATACTACCTGGGCAAAACTAAACCTGTCCGCATATCCGAACGTTTGTTTGTGCTTTACCACCCTAGGGCCCTGGATCAACCGGTTTCCAAGCAATCTTATCTTTTCCTGGATTTCTAAAGCTATTTCCATCTGTTGTTCAAACAACGGGAAGTGCCTTTCTTCTCCTGTGAGGGCACATTCTACCAGAGCAGTGTCTTCCTCTGGGGCCTTCTTTAAAGGCTTGGACACTTGCTCTATCCTGGAGGCAGCTACCTGATCCTCTGTTCATGCTTTCCCTAAATGTTATAAACTAGATGTCATCTCCAGGTCCAGGGCAGGGTTTGCCAGAGCTATTCTACATAGTTTCATAGAAAAAGCTTGTTCCTCCACCCAATCTTCATTAAGCATGAGCTTTGGCATTCTCCCTTGTGTGATGAATACTGCAGCATATGAATGGAAGGACATAGGATAGTTGTGTAAAATCTTACCATAACCATAGATGTTCTTCTCTTCTCTTCTATATGCTGCAGTATTACTTACCCCCCCCCCCGCCTTCCCCTGATGCTTGCCTGTTTCCCTGATAACGTGTTTTCTTAGGCTCAGCCTGGTCCTTGGGAGTGTTCAGTTCTGAGGTTGGTACGTCCTGATGTCCACTTTATTCCCAACATCTCTTTATGGCCGACGTACGAGAGATGATGTGCAGCATCACATGTACTTTACAGAAGCATTTAGACTTTAGTATACTGCCCGGATGTACAAGTCAGCCAGAGGCAAACTCCCTAATGTGATGAATACTGCAGCATATAGTACAGAAGGACATCTGTGGTTATTGTAAGATTTTAAACAACTGTCCTTTCCGTGTATTATCTTACCCCTTTCATCACACTTGTTTATCATCCCTGCAGCAGTGGGGCTAAAAACTAAATCTCTGTCCAAAGCAGATTTTAAAATCTAATTTTTATCATCATCTGGGAGGTTCTGAGAATGCAGCAATGCAAACATCTCAAAACAGTGTCAGTGTCCATATCCCTTGAAGTAGCATCAGAGTCATACACACACTGTATGCAACAATACACTACTTAAACAACAGAAGAAATTAAATATAAAACAAATTTTTTCCTCACATGAAGAAACTGCAGACAAAACATTCTTTATACTTTTACATTTAGTCAGTACACAGTTTAACATATGATCTGACAATTCAAAATTTGAAAATCAGAGTTTAAGAAGCATACACTTTTTCCCCATACTTAATCTTCCCATCCTTTTTTTTTTAAACAAGAAACTTCTTTATTGAATCATCACTTATGACGCAGGCAATCATTCATTTATATAAATGAAAAGCTATACTGCCATTTTAAGTTAGGAACATTATACATCACATAAAATATCTGTTGTTGTCAAACATTACGTAGCTCATTCAATTTTTGCTTACCCTTAAACCTCATTCCTCCTCTAAAACATTATTCCACATGCACTGTTCCCGTAATTCCCATTTCTTCTATGTAATTTGCTCCTACCTTTTTCTAAAGATCCCACTTCCAGTTCTTCTATCTCTGTTGCTATAGTCACTATTTCTAGTGAGGCTGGTTTAGACGTTTATTTCCAATTTCTAGCAATTACTTTTTTGACAACCACCAGAATTAAACTCTGCAAGGCCTTACTATGTCTAGGCAACTATGATTCTGTATTCCCAGCTCAAAAAATGATTTCCTTAGTTACACCAATTTGCTCACCTAGTATTTCTGCCAGAGTAGTCTGTAGAAGATTTTTTAGTTTTCTGCCAGATCATTGCACTCCTGAAAAATATGTTCCCTATTACCTCTTTCTTCCCTGTCACACCTCCAACAGTTGGAATCTGCTTGACTTACAGAAATATCTATGCAAACACTTCCAAACAAAAATGCAAAATCTTCTAGACCTTGTTACATATTTCTGTGCCATATATATATCTTCCCATTGTTTCTTTGTGAACTGCTTACCCAGTCATTTTTTCTCTGTTCCCAATCCTTTCTAACCTCCTCTGATTCCTGTAGTTATCGTGCAGTATTTTATATGCCCTGCTAATTATCCTTTTTTTAAACCACAGCTTCTGTTCTAGTTTCCACTAAAAACTCTACCAGTGCTGGTCTTTCATTTAGGCTCTTCCTATTCCTTTCTCTTTGCTTATATTCTGATATCAATCCTTGGTGGGGAAGGCAATCTCTAGTCTGCACTCCAAACGTATTCTTGGCCTCTGGCCATTCTATTACCTTTCTCTCTCTGATTATTTGTTCCCAATACCTTGGTTACTGTACTAGTTTCCTTCAGTACATTCCAGCTTCCTCTTGCCTGTTCTCGGTACAAGTAATTGCAGTTATCCTTATCAGCAGAATCTCCTTTCTCCATTCAGTGTTGGCTAAGTTCTTAGAATACTATCTGCTACTTTATGAATATATAATATTCTGTATTGTTATTGTTACTCTCCTTAAGATTCTGGATTCAAAATCTCAGTCCTCCTTATTTCTTGAGCCCCCCCCTCATTTCATCATCCCTTTAAACTGTGAGTTATAGCTTTCCGCCTGTGTTATGTATAGGAGCCTTAACTTTGTAGCTCTTAAATTCTCCTTCAAATCTCTTAATCCCAAACCACCTTGTCCTACTGGAAGGATCAGCTTGCCCCACTTGACTCTCTTGTTTTCTTCCCCTTCCAGATAAAATTCTTCACTTTTTTAATAATTGCTATCCACAACTTCTCCTCTGGTTGATAAAAATATGCCTAACCTATGCATAGAACTAAAAGGACTAAAATATTTTCAGTACTTGTATCGTGCTATCCATATCCATAAAACTGAACTTCCAGTTTCTCAGTTTTGTATTTTCTTCTGTTTAGTCTCTTCCTACACACCCTTAACTGCCGTAACAGAATCTTTTTTAACCCATACTTCTAAATACTTAATTTTAGCATGTCCTCATAAGTATGGATATTGCAGAACCAATTTGTGTTTGGGTACATTGTTTACAGCTATTGCCTTTGTTTTGTCTTCATTAATTTTGCATCCCAAAATGACTTGAGACAATCTCAGACTATTCCATAACACTGAATTGTCCTGTCTGTTTTTATCTGGTACAAAATATCATCATATGCAAATAAAACAAACTTTTCTTGATTACCGTGCCAATTGTATCCTTGAATTTCTGAGTCCTTTATTTTCTTTTCCAATGGCTCCTGCCTGATTCCCCACATGCACACACTCATTTTCACCTCAGATTCTTCACACAGACACTCAGGTAATTGAATTGCAGGTACCAGTATGACTCTGTCGTAACCCATGTGGATGTTAATGACCTGAGATGTAGCTTATGTAACTGTATGAAATGAGATGTGATCAAGTTCGCTGATTGTGCGTCTCAGGCAAGTATGAGCCTAGCACTGAACAGCATACTACCTTCTCCAAGGATGCCACTTTACCAACCGAAAATTATTGATTTTAACAATTGACTTAGCTATCTGGTGTCAATCCAGGCAGTACAATATTTGAAGGTCTGGCAGAACATGGTTGACAGGCCACACTGCTTTTCCGGGATGTTCTGCACTTATCCATTCTAGGTTTTCGGATATTGGCAAAGACATTTTCCACCACCATAGTGCCTTTTTTTGGGCAATGCCAAAGTGATAAACTTGCCAACTTAACTGAACATATAAAGGAATATCTGAAGATGGTACTTCTCAATGCTAGAAGTCTTAACAAGAAGCTCTGCTCCCGGCAAGCTTTTCCCTCCCTGGGGAGTGTTGACATCTGTGTAGTAACAGAGCCATGGTTCAAAGTCGCTGAGTGTACCCCAGCAGTACAAGGTTATAATGCCATTCACACTGTTAGACCAGCTACTGCATAAGAGGGAACTAAAAGTGGAGGAATCTCGGTCTATATTAAAAACAATCTTATGTACATACTAGTTAGTGTATGATCCACTGGAGTTCATACATGTACAACTCAATATAAACAGGGTGTTGTACCATATCCTTGCAAGCTATAGGTCCTCCTCCATGTCCCAGGAAACCTGTACTGCCTATGTCAGTGTACTAGAGTCCCTCCCTATTCAACCCAATTCGATATTTATGGGGATCTCAACTACCTGTTTGTAGATTGAGAATCCTACAGCACTTCTAATGCACAAGCCCAGAGATTCCTAAACTTAAATACCAACATCCTGGAACAGTTGGCCCATTCTCCTACCAAGCGTAGAAACATACTTGACCTTGTGTGTGTGTGTGTGTGTGTGTGTGGGGGGGGGGTGATGTTCCTCACCCGATATAATGCCTTCGCTCATCAGATCTGCCCAAAAGGCAGTATTGCTTGAAATAAAAATTAAATCCGGGCATCCAGCAAAACCAAGAATCTTTAGTATCTATTCACACCATGGCTATTTACGAAACCCCTCTGTACAGCCATATTGATAGCTGTATAGAGTGAGCTGTATCCACACATATTAAGAATAAGACAAACTCAGAAAACAAGCCACCCTGGTAGAATCACAGTATCAATCGATTGTATGACAAAAGAAAAAAAAAATCTTGGCCAGGCATAGGAGGAACAAAGCCGTACATAATAAAAGCCCCCTGACCAAACTAAACAGGCAGCTAAGAGAGTTAATTAATACTTCAGAGGCTAAATTTGAAGAACACAATAGCTTCTCAGGCAAAGGACAACCACAAATGACATCACCCACACTGAGCCATAGGCCATTGCCATCTTGTTGGCTGACAGGTTCCTCTCATATTTGTCTCCCCACCCCCTCAATAGACCAAAGGGAATACCACATAATACCCCCCCCTCAACCATTACTAGGGAACAGGTCATCAATGTACTTTCCAAGGCCAATAATATTGCATCGATTGTCCCAGATAATATCTTGGGATGTTTAGTAAATAGCATGAAACATGACCTCTCTGGTTCACTTGAATCTGTTTTCAGCTGGACCCTTCATTCAGGATTTGTGCCCGAGGAATGGAAGATGGCTACAGTCATTCCCCTGCACAGAGGAAGTCCAACCACTGATCCAGGTAACTACAGGCCCATACGTCTTTCTAGCCTCATATGTAAGGCCATAGAAAGAATCATCATGGACATGATAAATGAGGACATGGATATCCTGCAAAGACTGGACCCTTCACAGTTCGGCTTTATTTAAGGAAGGTCATGCCTGTTAAATATGGTGGACTTTTTGAGAGGGTCACCAAAGCACTGGATGAAGGTAAGACACTGTACACAGCTTAACCTCTACCTGGCCAAGGTATTTGATACTCTGGCGTTATAGAAAACTCACTAATTTAGGTGTAAATCCTTTTATCACTCATTGGATGGCTCATTAACAGGACCCAGGAGGTCAAAATAGGCGAGGCCACCTCCATCTAGAGGCCAGTCACTAGCAAGAGTCTTCAGAGCCCAATACTGGGCCTGTTTCCTTTTGGCATCTATTTCTCTGAAATGTAAACAAATGCTGAAGGTTTATGGCTGATAAGTTTGCAGATAATTGCAAGCTGGGGGTTATCACCTCGCTTGCAAACTCTAGCATTCTTCAGGAAGGTCTGTGTCTGACTACAAATGGTGCCAAAGTCATGGTCTTAAACTTGGTGCTAAGAAATGCATAACTGTACCCTTTGGGAAACCAGCCACCCTGGCTAATTGCCATTTTGATAATACACCCTAAGAGTTGACCCAGTGGTCAGGGATGTGGATACGTACATAGACAGTAGTCGTACCTTTGACCCTCATGTGGCCACAGTGGTGAGGAAATCCTTTTATGTTGTACAGCTTATAAGTAAGGGCATGGCATCTAGGTCCGAAGAGGTCATTATCCCACTGTACTCTGCCCTTATCAGACCAATCGGAGAGTACAGTGTTCCCTTTGGTGTGGAGCTGAGCAGGCATATGCAGCAACCTCAGAGGTTCCTAACAAAAAGAATACAAGGCATAACAAAACTGTTTTATGCAGAACGTCTTAAAATCCTTTCTCTCTACTCAGCCTGCTATAGATTGCTGTGGGGTGATCCATGCCTGGCTTACAAGGCATCCAAAAAACCCTCATTTATGAATCTCCTACATATTCATAATTCAAAGAGTACCTGAAATAAAATAGGAACTTGAATTTTGTCTATGACTTAAGCAGAACAGGCTGGTGAGAGGGATGTGTCCCAGACTGCAACTCCTATGGAACAGGCTTCCCATGCATGTGAAGTTGAGTTTGTCTATTACCGAGTTTTAGTGCAACCTAGACCAGTGGAGGGGAAGTAGGAAATTTTTACCGGGCCTGGCACCCTTGTCCCTTATGGACAGAGGTAGCTTATAAATGCCTGGCTCTAAATGTCCTATTTGGATACAGGACATCATTATTCTTTCAGGAAAACTTGACTAGACTTAAAAATGCCAGCCCAGGTCGTTAGCCTTGTAACAGTCAATGAGTCTAGGAATCTATGAATGCATTTAATGTAACAGTGCACAGTTTAATGTATTTAATGGTAGCCACTGCACTTTTTCTTAGGGCTAAAAGTTGATGTTTACTGAAAGTATGTATGCTGTTTTTCACCTCTGAGAGGGGAATGTAGGTATGAAAGTAACAGTAATTAGTGTAGTGTGGAAGCCAATGCTCTAATAGGTGTTTTAGCATGGGTAATCTTAAATGTTGAATAGGTAATGTCTGTGGGTGCAGCCATCAGTTTGTGACAACTGCTATCTGGAGGGGTAAACTTCACTTTTTTTGAAAATTAACATATTTTTGTGTTTTTATTGTACATTAAAAAGGGGGGAGGGTGGAAATCTACTTAGCTTTTTTGAATGTTTTCCTTGAAGCAAAAAGTCTTGAAAATGTGACACTAGTTCTAAAGGAGATAAGAATCAACTACACAAGAGATCAGTTTGCCGAACATTTGTGTGCTAGCGTAAGCCACAAGTTGGAAATAAACATTTTAAAATGCTGTGATGTAAAATGGGTGGATATCATGGCTTTCTGTCATGATAGCAACATAACATTGTTCTCATTGTTGTAGAATGTAAATGGCCTTACAAATATAAACGAGAATTCAGTTAAGGAGTGCGGTATGCAATAGTGTCTCAGAAGACACATTTGGATAGGAATAAGTATGTGAATTTGACAGACGATTTTAGGGTGGACATTTAGCAGAATGCCATGGCCAAAGAAAAAGGGGAATAATGACAGTTTGAGTGGGCCCAGGAGTGATGGAGCAAATATTTGAAGAAATACATGAAAATATTTGGTACTGAAGATGTGAATCCAGTAGAAAGAACATAAACGGAGTGCATTCTCAAAGATACAATAACTGTGGTAGACTGGATAGAAATCATATTTCAAAGGAGCTTGGGTATTTAATAAAAACTTAGACACACATCCAGCAACTATTTCAGATCATGCACGATATGATGCAGTGCAGTGAAGTAAAATGAGACACTAGGATTTTCTTCCTTATCTGTTGAAGTATATGAGAATTTTTGGAACAGAACCAAAGGCACAACAACTGGATTAGACTGTGGCGAAAGTATAGGAGCATGTGTATTTAAAAAGACACTGGCATTTTATTGCTTATCTGTTAAAAAGATAAATTTAAGGGATGTGTAGCAGAAATGATTTGAGATATAATATGGAAGACTGAAATTTCTTCAGAAGGGATAGTACTGAGTGGGACAAAATTAAAATGATGTTTAAAAACATGGTAGAAATGAGGGAGAAAAAGATGCAAGGAAAAAAGTAATAGAAATTATTTAGAGTGGTTCACAAAGGTTGAAGTTTTGCAGAATGCAGCGAGTCTTGCAGAGAAAGGAAAGGAGCTACTCCAGAATGCTAAAGCTAAATAAAGGGAATATTTGAATGATATCCATGAGTGTAGAACGGTTGCTGTTAGCAGCTGTTTTTTTTTTGTTTTGATAACTCTAAAACAATGTATATTTTTAGCATGACTTAGGCAATGGAAAGTAGAAGGAGGAGTTAAACTTATGCTTTGTTATGCTAACCTATGTAAAAATGCAACAAGAAAGATAGCAAGAGGTCTGATAGAAGTGTTAAAAAAAGATTTTAAAAGTTTTATGAAAGGGCCCATGTCACTAACCAAGCATGGGTCACCTGGGCAATAGTCGAACCTTTATTCCTCTGTGCCACTAGTGGGAAGCATCAAAATAAAATATTGAAATGTTTGTGTTGTCCTCTGCTTTTGTAACTGTGTAAGCTGAAATCCTTTTGAACAGCATACTTTTTGTTTGTTGCTACTGTACTAAAAAAAAATGTTCACACAGGTTTACAGCCCGTGCTGTCCAGTCAGCAGCAGGCATACCAGGGAATGATGGGAGTCCAACAACCACAGAACCCAAGCCTTATTAGCAACCAGAGATCTGGCATGGGCAACCAGATGCCAAATATGGTGGTTCAGTATCCTTCATTGCCATCCTATCAGGTAAGCATTTGTGTGAATCAGGCAAAAGACGTTTTAGAATCCTTGAAAGTCTGCAAAGAAAACTACATTCTACCCTCTTTCTCAATTTATCCACCCATGTGAATGAATGACTGTTTCAGCTGGTTTCCTTCAGCCAGTAGAGAATGTGGCCATATTAATTAGCACATGAGCAGTGAGGTTAGATTTTGTCTGCAGTAACAGCTAAGTTTGGAAACTGGCTGTGCAGGGGAGGGGGGGCTGGACATTGGGAGATGAAGCACATAGTGGTAGGTCCCCTTTTCTTGTGGAATGGTTAAGATCATGCAAATGTAAGTGGAACCTTGAAGCCTAGTTGTTGCTTTAGCAGCAGGTACGTGTATGTTTTTTTATGCAATTGAGATGCTAAATTGATGCTGGCATGCTTGCATATCTGTTTTACCATGTAAGGTAAAATATTGATTTATTGCTTTTTGATGATGTACATGTTCAGTCTTGTCCATTATTTTTCATTCACATTTTCACTTTTTGGTGAAGGAGGGTGTAAGATGAATGTGACTGGACTGGCTAAACTGGTCACCTGAGTGATGAACCTGGTGGAAGTGGCACTGAATGAAAACTAAGCCACCTGAGGTAGCTTCCGAGGACAGGAACCATAGTTAAATTTCAGACTGCCGGTGTTTATGATGCACTATACTGAAATCAGTAGTCAGATAGTAGACAGTATATATTAACAACCTTTCATTAATTGAGCTGCAAAACATTTTAAAATACTTGTCCCTGTGATGACTTGTGTTACCTGCTGTTTCAGAGTGAGTTATGTTGTAGTGAGTTGGACGCAAATGCCATTAAAGATATTCTTCCGTTGTGATAATAGTAATTCATAACATTGCTGGTTTGCCTGTCTCTTGTGCTGCTCTATCCCTGTCAGAGTTTTCATTCTCTTTTCTCATTTCTCTGTGAAGACCTGCACTACTCTTGTGCATGATGTTCTTCATGTTTCACTGTTGCAGTCATTACATTTGGGGTAATCTGCTGGCAGGTTGCCCTCAGTTGGCCTGAATTCTAAAGTTTTGGGTCCTGCGTCAGTTGCTGTCTTCTCTTCCATGACGTCAAGTCGTCAGGGGTATAAAACATGCAGCCGACGCCATTTTCTTTTGTCTTTCTTGCCACGCGGTGCCCGAAGCAGAAGCATTTCTCAAGTGCCGGTCGGCCGACTTTTGAAATATTCGCGTTTTGAGTTTCAGAACCGAAGACTTCAATACAGCTAAGTACCCTGTTGGGGAAACTTTTTTTCTTGCTTTTTACCGATGTCAGAAAAAGTTAATAATTGTTTTACTTGTGGGAAGCAAATACCTCATAAGGATTTCTATTTATACTGTATTCCTTGCCTAGGCTCTGATCACAACATGCCTGGCTGTCAGTTTTGTGCTAGATTTAACCAACGTACTATTAAGCGTCAGTATATTTTTGCATCTAAGTATTTTGGAAACAGATTTAACTACCCAGAGATGTTGTCAGATAGCAATCCGACTACCGGAGTACATAAAAAAAACGCAAAGAAAAAGACAGAGAAAGGCAGTCGAGATCCAAAACCGACGACGAAGCTTCTCCTAAGCCAGTCACCGGTACTCAGTGAGGCGCTTTCGCAGCCCCTGATACCCGCTACCTTCGAGTCGCAGGCCTCTACCGACACCCATGTGGAATCCGGCATGCCACAAGATACTCAAGGTATTGGACCGACAGATGTATCTCCCTCGGATGGGTCCGGAGCCGCTGAGCAGGCACCGGCTTCTGTGGGTGTATTCAGACCTCAACATTTTTATATCAAACCGACGAAAGCTGCAAAACCAAAGGCAAAGACACCTTCTAAAACTAAAAAAAAACTACGCCTGAGCCACGTGCACAGGCCTCTATGCCTAAAAAACACAAGATCAAAATGGCTGAAGACCTTATTACCTTGATCAGGTGTACCCATTCCCCTCCAGATAAGAGGCCTAGGCAAGACACTGACTGTGAATCTTCAGATCAGGTTTCTATTTCTTCTGATTCCTCTTCTGATCAGGAATTATCTTTACCTCCCTATGAGGATTTTGATGCTGAGGAGTCTATTCCATCTGCATCTCCTCCTGAGGATTATTCATTTGGAGAAACCTTGCATACTTTGAGGGAGCATTTTCACTGGGAGAGTCAAGACTTCTCAGAATCAAAAAAGAGACTCAGGGATTTCCTCCCTCTCCCTCAGCACAAGCCTCTAGCCATTCCCCCTGTTGCATTGTGGTTGATGTTTTTTCTGAGTCAAGCCTGACCCCTGACTCTCTACCTCCGGCTCCTAGTAAGCCTGACAGGTACTACAGGGTCCCTGACTCTCATAAATTTT
This sequence comes from Protopterus annectens, assembly GCF_019279795.1. Lineage (NCBI taxonomy): Eukaryota > Metazoa > Chordata > Ceratodontiformes > Protopteridae > Protopterus > Protopterus annectens. Next base: position 891,509,648 of record NC_056743.1, on the reverse strand, counting down.
TATTTAGAAACCCTGCTGCTGATCCTGAAACTATTTCACAGGGTCCAAAGGGAGTTAAGGCCTCAACAGCAAAAATCCCTACCCCCTCTGACAGAGATTCAAGAGCTCTGGACAGATGGGGAAAAAAGGTTTATACATCTGCAACCTTGGCAGTCAGGGCCTTAAACTGTCAATTTCATATGCTTAAGTACCAGCAACATGTTATGGGATTGCTGAAACAGAAAATGATGATGATTTCAGAATGTGCAGAAAATAAGGAATTTCAGGAATTATTGCATGCAGCTGAACAAGTTGGAAAGCATACTTTGCAATGTGGTTTTGATTCTTTAGAGGCCTCCTGCAGGGCCGCAGTTGATGGATCTGTGAATAGGAGGCATGCTGGTTAAAGGAACAAAATTTGCTTGATCATGTTAGAGCTAAATTGCTAGATGCACCTTTACAGCATGATTCTCTGTTTGGTATTAAGGCAGAAGAGGTTTTAAAGAAAATGGAAGATATAGCTAAGTCTATGCAAACTGTTAAAGATTTCTTACAAGTGCAGCCACCTAGATTCAGTAGACACTGGCCCACAAAAAGTTGGTCCTTTCCTGTGTCAAAGCTCAAAGGGGCAAAGCCAGACGCCCTAAGGGCTCCAGGTACCAGGCTCAAGACTCATACAAGTCAAAGCAATGGGGTGCATCCACCTCCAAATCTGGAGGAGATAAAGTGCAAACCTACAGAAAGCAATCCCAATGACTTCCCTCTGCCTACACCAAGCACTTATCTTTTGGCAGCACCCATGGGGGAAAATTAGCACTTTTTGCTGAAAATTGGCAGCTAATAACCCAGGACAAGTGGGTACTGAACATCATATCACAGGGATAGAGATTCCATTTCCACACTCTGCCAATGACAAATGGTTGGCCAGACCTGCCAAAAAAACAATGGGCAGAGGCACAGAAACAGGTTACGTCCCTCATGGATGTTCATCGTGCATACAGCTGCAGTCATAACAGATGGATTCTCCTGCCGTCAGGCGGGTCCTCGGTCGGCCGAATTCCAAAGTCTAGGTCCGGCATCGGTTGTCGTCGCTTCTTCCCAGACGTCAGTGCGACAGGGGTATAAAGGAACCAGCTGACGCCATTTTCTTCAGTCTTTCTTGCCGCACGGTGCCTGAAGCAGAAGCAGTTCGCAAGTGCCGGTCGGCCAGCTCCTGAAATTAAGAAAATTTTGAAACCGAAGTCTTCTTGAAAGCTAAGTACCCCGTTGGGGAAACTTTTCTTGCCTCAGACGGATGTCAGACAAAGTTAATAATTGTATTTCATGTGGGAAGCAAATACCGCATAAGGATTTCCATTCTCTCTGTATACCTTGTTTAGGCCCAGACCACGACGTCTCGGTCTGTCGCTTTTGTGCTACATTCAACAAACGCACCATTAAGCATCGGGCGGAGTTCGCCCAGCATTATTTTGGAAAAACATTTAACTATATTATGTCGTCGGGTACTCCAACTCCAGTTCTGTCTAAAAAACGCAAAGATAAGAACCGACACACGAGGTCCGTGGCCTCTACCGACACCATGCCAAAGCCGTCTACACGTGGTCCGGTTCTCCGCGAGGCGCCTACGCAGCCCCTGACTACCGACGACACTTCATTGGCGGTGTCTCCTGTGCTCGAGGTCGCAGGCTCCTCGGCCCACACCCCGACTACAGATACCGAAGCCACTCTTGGCGTTGAACCTCAAAATGTGGACAGGTCTACCTCCACTCAAGGTGTCTTCAGACCTTCCTCTTCTTTTTCCATCAAGGCTTTCACTAAGTCTAAAGCAGCCATGCATTCTAAGAGACAAGCTACTCAGGGCCCATCTCCAGGCCCCATGCCTAAAAAACAGATGCTTAAAATGGCTGAGGATTTAATTACTCTTATCAGGGGTTCTCAACCCCACGGACAAAGGCCCAGAGTGGAGGAAGAATCCCCCTCCTCTGATCAGGGCTCCATTATTTCAGAGCACTCTGATGATCAGGAACATTCTTACTCCCCTTTTGAAGACTCTGATGTGGAGGAGTCCATTCCTTCTGTATCCCCCCAGAGGATTACTTATTTGGGGAAACTTTGCATACCTTAAGGGAACACTTCCACTGGAAAAGCCAGGATTATTCAGATTCCAAGAAAAGGCTTAGGGAATTTCTCTTGCTACCTCAGCACAGGCCTCTGGCTATACCTCCTGTCTTGGACATCCTAGATGATGTTTACTCGGAGGCCTTCCTTAACCCGGACTGTCTGCCTCCAGCCCCAGTCAAGCCTGACAAGAACTACAGGGTTCCTGACTCACACCGATTTCTATACAAAAGCCATGCTGCTGACCAAGAAACCATCCCACAGGGCCCCAAGGGAATTAAGGCCTCCACTGCTAAAAATCCATTACCTTCCGAGAGAGATTCCAGATCCTTAGAAAGGTGGGGAAAAAAGGTATATACCTCGGCTACCTTAACCATGAGGGCCTTAAACTGTCAGTTCCATATGCTAAAATACCAACAGTTTTTGTTATCACAATTGAAAAGTAAAATGTCACAACCTGAACAACCAGACTTGAAGGAGTTGCAGGATTTGATGCATAGTGCAGAACAAGTGGGTAAGCATACCTTACAATGTGGTTTTGATGCTCTAGAGGCCTCATGTAGAGCTGCTGTTACAGGATCAGTCATACGTAGACATGCCTGGCTCAAGGAACAAACCTTGCCTGATCATGTCAAAGCTAAATTACTAGATGCCCCTCTACAAAAGGATGTATTATTTGGTGCTAATGCTGAGGAGGTATTAAGGAAAATGGAGGAAAAGGCTAAATCAATGCAAACTGTGAAAGATTTTCTACAGGTACAACCCCCACGTTTCAGTAGAAATTGGCCTTCCAAAAATTGGTCCTTTCCAGCCACAGACAGACCCCAAATAGGTAGAAACAGGCGCCCAAGGGGCAGAGGACAATCCCAAGGATCGTTTAGAGGCAGACAATGGCAAGCTCCTACACAAAGAGGTGGTGAGGATAACTCGCAATCATTCAGAAAGCAAGCCCAATGACTTTCCCCTTTGCATGCCAAGCAAGACTCAAATGGCAGCCCCCTTAGGGGGAAAGCTGGCATTATTTTCAAAAAATTGGCATATTGTCACAAAAGACCAATGGATCCTGGACATTATAAACAGAGGCTACAGATTCCATTTTCACACCCTTCCAAAATTGAGAGGCATGCCAAACCTGCCACACAATCAAAGGGCAGAGGCACAAAGGCAAATTACAGATCTCATAGACATGAAAGCTATTCAAGAGGTACCTACGCACGAACAAGGTCAAGGTTTTTATTCCAGACTATTCCTGGTACCAAGGAAGGGAAAAGATTGGAGACCTATTTTGGACCTATCCATCCTAAACACATTTCTACTCGTACCAAAATTCAAGATGCTCACTCTACAGCAGCTTCTTCCCATGCTGGGCAAGGAGTCTTGGCCGGTAACATTGGACCTCAGGGAGGCATAACTGCATGTCCCAATCAGACAAAATTGCAGAAGATACCTCAGATTTCTTGCAGGTTCAACCCATTATCAATTCTCTGCATTGCCCTTTGGCTTATCTACTGCGCCCAGAGTATTCACGAAATGCCTGGCATCAGTAATTGCCTACTGAAGACTTCAAGGGATACAAATATACCCCTATTTGGACGACTGCCTGATCCAAGCGGACAGCAAGCACATTCTTCTGAAACATCTGGCTTATGTAATAATGTTGTTGAACTCTCTGGGATACACAGTCAACAAAACGAAATCAAGGCTAATACCCTCTCGGAAGATAATTTTCCTGGGTGCCAACTTGGACACAAACACCCAGATGGCCTACCTCACGCCAGAGAAGCAGGGGCAACTAACTCAATACTTCAGAGCACTAGCAAATTGCACCAGGCTGACTGCAAGGAAAATCCTGCAGGCTCTGGGATTCATGGCATCTTGCATCTTACTAATCCCATGTGCAAAGCTGCATATGAGGAAACTTCAATGGTACCTGAAAAACCTATGGTCTCAACACAGCCACAGTTTGGAAACAATAATACCACTAATTCCATGTCTAAAACAGGAATTTCTGTGGTGGGCTCAAGCATGCCAAACAAACACAGGTCTTCCATTCAGCAAGCCTCAAGCAAATCAAGTCATCACAACAGACGCCTCGGACTACGCCTGGGGGGGCGCACATGACAGATCGGTGCATTCAGGGCAAATGGTCTCAAAAAGAAAAGCACCTTCACATCAATCAAAAGGAAATGCTAGCAGTAATAAATGCTTTATAGCTTTCAAAGACCTTCTGCAACCAGGTCAACTATTGATAAAACGGACAACACCACAGTTATGTGGTACATAAACAGGGAGGAACACATTCATACCCCCTATGCAGACTGGCCGTGTCACTTTGGAACATGGCCATGGACTTACAAATCGAACTACAAGCACAGTACTTGCCAGGCAAGGAAAACACGCTGGCAGACAACCTAAGCAGAAATATGACACATCCACACGAATGGAAGTTGCATCCAAAAGTTTTTACAGAAATAATTCAAGCATGGGGAAGGCCAGACATAGATCTCTTTGCCTCCCACAAAAATCACCAGTTGACAAAATTCTGCTCAAGGATTTTCCATCCAAAGTCCTGGAGAGTGGACGCTCTCTCTTTCAGTTGGACATCAATGACAGTTTATGCCTTCCCACCTCTTCCTCTGCTGCCCAAAGTTCTATTGAAAACCAGAGCAGACAGACCAAAGATGATTCTCATTGCTCCAGACTGGCCAAGACAACACTGGTACCCACTCCTGAGGAGCCTGACTCATTCCTCACCATGGACCCTGCCTCTAATGCCTCTTCTACTGACTCAGCACAGCTTCAAAACTCTTCACAGCCAGCTAAAAACACTCAGTCTAGCCGCATGGAAGATTCCTTAGCATCACAACAGACCCTACTCTCCAAGGAGGTGCAGGATGTCATTTTGGAGGCCAGAAGGCCATCAACTAGAAAAGCTTACTCCGCAAAATGGAAACGGTTTTGTGTCTGGAATGAGAAAAAGGGCCAGGATCCTGGAAAACTGAATTTACCTCAAATACTACAGTATCTAGCTGAGCTGCTAAGCAGTGGACTTTCATTCTCCTCCATCAAAATCCATGTCTCAGCCATTTCTGCAGAATACAACACTGATCCACCCTTATTCTCTCACCCTCTCTTAAGACAGTTCCTCAGAGGGGCTAAGAATCTAAGACCCCCAAGGAAACAACCAATACCTGCTTGGGATCTCAATTTCATTCTGGAAAAACTGACCTTGCCTCCCTTTGAGCCGGCTGCCTCATCAGATTTGCAGTATTTGTCCTGGAAAACAGCTTTCCTTCTGGCTATTACCTCAGCTCGTAGAGTTTCAGAACTACAAGCTTTCATGGCTGTGCAGCCTTTTATCATCTTCCATCAGGACAGAGTTTCCTTACAAACCAACCCGTCCTTTATGCCTAAAGTGGTATCCAGGGTAGCTTTGAATCAGGCCATACACTTACCTACCTTTTATCCTAATCCTCAAAACAAAGGGGAGAGATTACTACATTCCTTGGACATCCACAGACAGCTGTGTTATTATTTGGACAGAACAAAGCCTTTCAGAAAATCAGAACAGCTCTTTGTGTCCTATGCTATAGGAGCTCAAGGAAAGCCAATTTCCAAACAGACAATCTCAAAATGGATAGCCCACTGCATACGCTTTTGCTATTCTTTTCATGGCAAAACTGTACCTACAGGCATCAGATCTCACTCCACAAGGGCCACAGCTACCTCTGTAGCTTTCCTCAGAGGAGTTCCTGCCAAAGATATTTTGGAAGCAGCCACTTGGAGTTCTGTGCATACCTTCTCCAAGCACTACCACCTACCATTATACTCCAAAACTAGAGCAGGCTTTGCCACTGCAGTCTTGCAGGGCATCCTGGCTCCTCCTAGTTCCACCTAGTGCCTACCACCCCTTTCTTAGCTTTGTGATTCTACCCATCTGTTATGACTGCAGCTGTATGCACGATGAACATAGTACAGTTTTGTACCTACCATAAATGTAGATGTTCGAGTGCTAATACAGCTGCAGTCCAGGTTTCCCTCCTTCCTTCCCCTCTTGGGACAGGCCTATTGGCTAACACATCCTCATACAACCTGATTGGGGTATTCATTTATGGTGTATTTGCTTGCAACTACTGTATTTTTATTATATTGCATTGCTTTATTACACAAATTTATGTATTGCCTTCCTTCTGGGGGCACCTGACATCTGGGGCAAGAAAAACTGAAGAAAATGGCATTGGCTGGTTCCTTTATACCCCTGTCGCACTGACGTCAGGGAAGAAGCGACGACAACCGACACCAGACCTAGACTTTGGAATTCGGCCGACCGAGGACCCGCCTGACGGCAGGAGAACCCATCTGTTATGACTGCAGCTGTATTAGCGCTCGAACATCTACATTTATGGTAGGTACAAAACTGTACTATATGGGGGCCATTCAGAGACAGTACCAGAACAGGAAAAAGGACAAGGTTTTTAGTCAAGACTGTTCTTGGTACCCAGAAAGGACAAGGCTTGGCGGCCAATACTGGATTTATCAATCTGAACACATACCTGGACATTCCAAAATTCAAAATGCTCACTTTGCAACAGCTTCTGCCCATGCTGGTCATGAATGCTTGGCTGGTGACTTTAGACTTGAGGGTATACCTGCATGTCCCAATAAGACAATCGTGCAGAAGATACCTCAGATTCAAGGCTGGCTTAGTGCATTACCAATTCTCTGCACTGCCCTTTGGCTTATCTACTGCGCCCAGCGTCTTTACAAAGTGCCTGGCACCAGTAATTGCATTTTGCAGACAAAGAAGTATTCAAATATATCCTTACTTGGACGACTGTCTCATTCAAGCAGAGATCAAGGGCACTCTTCTGCGACACCTGGCATTGCATGCCTAGGGTACACAATAAACAAAAAGAAATCACAACTGGTACCCTCTCAAAAGATAACATTCCTGGGTGCAAGCTTGCATACAACTGCCCAGATGGCTTACCCTCACGCCAGATAAACAAAGACAACTGACTACTTACTTCAAAGTGATGGCAACAAAAACCCAGTTTTCTGCAAGACAAATTCTGCAGGCTCTGGACTTCATGGCATCCTGCATCCTACTAATTCTATATAAAAGACTGCATATGAGGAAACTTCAGTGGTACCTAAAAAGTTTATGGAGTCAACATTCACACAGTCTGGAAACAATGATTCCTCTCATCCCCTGCCTGCAACAGGAGTTTCTATGGTGGGCAAACGCCTGTCACCAAAACATGGGATGGCCCTTCACTCTACCCCCTGCCAGCCAAACCTTAACAACAGACACATCAGGTTATGCCTGGGGGGGGGGGGCCCACATGGCAGGAAGATGCATTCAGAGCATATGGGCACCAAATCAAATGCATCTACATGTCAACCAGAAAGAGATGCTAGCTGTTCAAAATGCCCTAACAGCCTTCGAGGACTTCCTTCATCCAGGACAACAACTGATAAAGGCTGACAACACCACAGTCATGTGGTATATAAATAAGCAAGGGGGCACACATTCATACCCCCTTTGCAGATTAGCCATGGCACTGTGGGACACCGCTTAGACCTACCAAATAAATCTTCAAGCTCAATTCCTGCCAGGAAAACAGAACACACTGGCAGACGATTTAAGCAGAAACCTTATGGATCCTCACAAGTGGAAACTAAATCCACAAGTATTCAGCATGATAATAGAGAAATGGGGGAGCCCAGACATAGATCTATTTGCCTCTCCTCAAAATTATCAATTGAAAAGATTCTGCACAAGGACTTATGACAGACAAGCATGGAAAGTGGACGCCCTGTTCTTCATTTGGAAAAACCTGTCAGTTTACGCCTTTCCTCCTCTGCCTCTTCTACCCAAGGTCCTCCTAAAAGTCAGACAAGAGAAGCCAAAGATTATATTAATTGCCCCGGACTGGCCCCGCCAATACTGGTACCCAGTCCTAAGGAACTTGTCTCAATACCCAGCTTGGACCTTGTCTCAAAGACCACAACTACTGTCCCAGCAAAACAATCCGATCCTGCACAATCAGCTGCAGACTCTGAACCTGGCAGCATGGCTAATCATGTAATCATACGAACAACACCTCTCAGTAAAGCTGTGATGGATGTCATTTTGGAAGCCAGAAGGCCTAGTACTATAAAATCTTATGCTGACGAATGGAAGAGATTCTGTGCTTGGAATCGAGCAAAAGGAACGGATACAGCAGAACCACATATTCCTCAGATATTACAATACTTAACTGAGATGCTTGACAAAGGCCTTTCTTTCTCATCAATCAAGATCCATGCCTGTGCCATTTCAGCTCATTACAATACAGAGCCACCAATCTTTTCTCATTCTTTACTAAAGCAGTATCTTAGAGGAGCCAAAAACCTAAGGCCTCCTAGAAGATCACCATTACCTGCATGGGACCTCAATTATGTGTTGGAAAAGCTCTCTCTGCCTCCATATGAACCAGCAGCTACCGCTGATATAAAGTTCTTATCAGGGAAAGAAGCTCTGCTAGTAGCAATTACTTCAGCAAGAAGAGTTTCAGAGCTACAGGCCCTCATGGCTGTAGAGCCTTTTATTATATTTTGCCCAGATGGGTGTCTCTGAGGACAAATCCTACATTTATGCCTAAGGTGGTTTCCAGTGTGGCTCTTAACCAAACAATTCATCTGCCAACTTTTTATCCAAATCCGCAGAACAAAGGTGAGATAATTCTGCATCCCTTGGACTTACACAGACAGCTAATATTCTACTTGAGCAGGACAAAAGCTCTAAGAAAAACTGAGCAATTACTAGTGTCATATGCTGCAGGATCAGAAGGAAAGGCTATCTCAAAGCAGATAATTTCAAAGTGGATAAGCCACTGCATCCGTTTCTGCTACTTACACCATGGTAAACCTGTGCCCAAGGGCATTAGGTCCCATTCCACCAGAGCTGCAGCTACTTTGGCAGCCGTTCTCAGAGGAGTACCAGCCAAAGACATTGTAGAGGCTGCTACTTGGAGTTCTGTTCACACCTTTACAAAGCATTACCATTTGCCTCTCTACTCTACGTCCAGGGCAGGCTTTGCCACTGCAGTGCTGCATGGCCTTATAGCCGCACTTAATGCTGTTTAGCTCCAGCCTCCCAACCATAGCTTTGGGATTCTACCCAAATGTAATGACTGCAACAGTGAAACACGAAGAACATAGTACAGTTGTGTACACTTACCATAAATGTAGATGTTCGAGTGTATTCACTGTTGCAGTCCAGGTTACCCTCCCGCCATCTCCCTGTCATTCTACAGTTTATCTTTCCTTCTCTGTCTTCTGCAACCTATGTGGTGTATTTGCTTGTAGATGAAGGTAAAGTTTATATTGTTGCATGTATGTATATATATATATATATATATATATATATATATATATATATATATACATATATATATATATATATATATATATATATATATATATATATATATATATATATATATATATATATAAAATATAATATTGCTACCTTTTTTGGGAGCACCTGACATTGGGGGAAAGAAAAACTAAATAAAATGGCTTCGGCTGCATGTTTTATACCCCTGACGACCTGACGTCATGGTAGAGAAGACAGCAACTGACGCAGGACCCAAGACTTTGGAATTCAGGTCGACTGAGGGCAACCTGCCAGCAGATTACCCCAAATGTAATGACTGCAACAGTGAATACATTTGAACATCTACATTTATGGTAAGTGTACACAACTGTACTTTCCTTGGAACCTTAGAGGGTGAGGCAGTTCTGTGTAACCAGTGTTGGTTGAAGCCTTCTTCAGATCTGCTTGCCACTTTCAGTGCTTCACATTCTACATCAACACTTGAGTCTAATTAGTGTTCATGGTCATAAACTGCTGCTCCTGTATTGTCCTCTCCATCCATCTAGATAGTTGGTAATTCACCCACATGATGGATCTGAGCTTGCAAATTTGCACATAGAAGCTAATCCTGAACTTGTGCGTCCACTCTCCTGTGATTTAGTGAGCATCTCCTACTCTGTCAGATCTCATTTGCCATCTTTTGCACCAGACGTGATTCTTCAGAGCTGCTATTGACAATTTCAAAATAAGTATTTTTTCCTGCTTTCATTGTCTTAGAGCTGATGTTCAACAAATACACTGACTTACTGGCATATGCATAGTAGTGCCCTGCTGCCCTCCCTCTGGTAGTCTATCAGTGGCAGGACCATAACTGCCCATCAAACCCACAGACAAGACCTCTTCAGTTTTCTAGTGTCACAGTTAGAAAATGATCTCTTGGACAACTGCTCTTCTCTCTGATTAACTACTAGCTTTATCTACTAGCTACTGACATCAGAAAAGAAAAAAAAAAAACTTAATTCTTCCCTGCCTTTTTCTATCTGTGCTTGAAATGTGTATTTTGCTGATTTGCTTGTTTATTCTTCTTGGAAATTTGTATGTACATTGTGATTTATTTCTCTTAATATGAGCTTTGCTGTGTATTTTAAGCTAATGCCGACTTTTCTGGGAGAAGTTTTAACCATTTAAATATGTTATGACTTTTGGTGAATGTTTGAGTTTTTTTTTACTAAGACTATTTTAGTATAGTTTTTCTCACTGCTTTGTGCTGCCAGAGCTGCGAGTAATTTGCTTCTGTTTCTGTTGATTAAAAGCTTCTTTTAAAAGTTTTGACAGGAGAACTTGCTATTTTTGAATATTTTTTGGAGCTCTTATTATTTGAGATAATTAAGTGACATGCAGGGTTTTAAACTTTTTTTTTGTTTAAAGGGCAACTTTGGAGCTGTTTTGTTTAACATTTATGACAGGATTTTTTAAGCTTATATTTAATTCCATGTCTAAGGCTATTTAGGCTGTTTCTATGCATGTGGGGCTGGAACTAGCCTTTATTTATTAAATCTGAGAGTCTTTGTGACATATATTTTGTGCTTTGTGCTGGACTACTGAAATTGATGCCTTTTTTTCTCAGTGCAGTATTCAGTATAGTATCCCTGCAGAAATGGACTTCAGATTGCTATTTAGAGGAAGAATAGTGCAGTCTGTCCTTTTTGTACTGGATTGACCATGCAACCAGTATTTGATGTATATTGATCTGGCTATTTTTTTGTCCCCTAGACTCAGAAACTGTGCCCCCTCTCCCAGTCTGCCCCTTGTGCACCTAAAAACATATACATAAATAAAGTATGCCTTAGCCTATGGATGTTCCTTGTGTTTCACTGTTGCAGTCATTACATTTGGGTAATCTGCTGACAGGTTGCCCTCAGTCGGCCTGATTAACAAAGTCTTTGGTCCTGCGTCAGTTGTTGTCCCTTCTTCCATGACGTCAGGTCATCAGGGGTATAAAACATGCAGCTGACACCATTACATCAGTCTTTCTTGCCGTGTGGTGCCCAAAGCAGAAGCAGTTCGCAAGTGCTGGTCGGCCGACTCCTGAAATTTTCGTTTTTAAGATGTTCTTCATCTCACATTGCTGCAGTCCTTACACTTGGGTAGTCCGCTGTCCTCGGTCGGCCCGAATATCAAAGTATTAGGCTGACGTCGGTCAAGGCGCTTAAGACTGACATCAGGACGTCAGGGTACAAATGCGCATGACCGACGTCATATCCTCAGTCTTTTTTGCCGCATGGTCCGATGTAGAAGCAGCGTTGCAAGTGCCGCTCGGGCGACTGAAATTTTTCAATTTGGAGTTTCAGACCGAGTCAAAGTTGGCTAAGTACCCCGTTGGGGAATATTTTAGTTTTTTCTTGCCTCAGTGGTTTACCGGATGTCAGAAAAAGTAAATAACTGTATTTCTTGTGGGAAGCAAATACCGCATAGAGATTACCATACTTTGTGTATTCCTTGTTTGGGGCCTGAGCACGACGTTGTTGGGTGTCGCTTTTGTGCTAGGTTTAATAAGCGCACTATTAAGCGAAGGTTAGATTGTGCCAGGTTGGTCTTCGGGAAGCGGTGCAATTATAATATGCCGTCGGATGCTCCGACGCCCGCTTCTTCGAAGAAGCGCAAAGACAAAGCAGCCAAACCCAGGCAAGAAGAGTCGTCTGTACCGGACGCCGGTTCTTTAGAGGCGTCAGTGGAACCGGTGGATGTCCTTCATGGATGCATCTGCAGTCATAACAAGTGGGTTGTCCTGTCGTCAGGCAGCCCTTCAGTCGGCCGGATTCCAAAGTCCGGGTCCGGCTTCGGCTGATGTCGCACTCCACCCGACGTCATCTCTGTTGGTCTTCGGGTATAAAGGCATCAGCCGACGCCATTTTCCTCAGTCTTTCTTGCCGCGTGGCGCCCGAAGCAGAAGCTGTTCGCAAGTGCCGGTCGGTCGGATCCAGAGATTACTTCTACAGAATACTACTCAAGACTTCTAAAGCTAAGTACCCGTTGGGGACTCTTTCTTGCCTCAGCCGATGTCAGAAAAAGTTAACAATTGTTTAAACTGTGGGAAACAAATACCTCATAAAGATTTCCACTCTTACTGTCTGCCTTGTTTAGGCCCAGCCCACGACGTAGCAGCCTGTTCGGCCTGTGCTTCTTTCAACCGACGAACGCTTAGGCGTCGGTCGGAGTTTGCAGAACAGTTTTTCGGTTCTGATTTTGCGTACATTATGCCGCCGGATCCTCCGACTACCCAATCTACCAAAACGCAAAGATAAAGACCGACACTGCGGTCCGCGGTTTCGCCGAAACCATGGTCAAGCAAATCATGAGTGTCTCGGTTTCGCCGAAACCGAAAACTGAAAAGTACAGCTGAACCTATTCCTACAACTGAGGCCCCTGCTACAACTCTTGAATCGACCTCAGAAATTTTACCCACTACGGTGGTTGACTTATCAGACACCATCCCCTTGGATGTCTCTACCCCAGCACGTGGTGCTGCTAGGCCTCCAGCAGCCATGTCCATTAAGGCCTTCGCCAGGGCTAAAGCAGCCAAGACTACTAAAACAGTGCCTGTTAAACCCCCACATCCAGGCCCTCTTCTAGTTCTCAACTGCTTACTTTGGCAGAAGATTTAATTTCTTTAATTAGAGGATCTCAATCTCACCCAGACAGGGCCTCTCAGCCCCCAGAGAAGAGACCTAGGGCAGAGCCCCGAGCCAGTGTCCTCTGATGATTCTGCTGATGAATCAGACATAACTGACCAGCCAGAGGCTCCTTCTCCAATTTTGAAGATTCTGATGCTGAAGAATCCATTCCAGCTGCTTCCCCACCAGAAGAATTCTCCTTTGGGGAAACCTTGCATGCCATGCGAGAACAGTTCCAATGGCAGCAACAGGATTTTTCAGACTCCAGAAAAAGACTTAGGACTTTTCTGCACCTCCTGCAGCACAGGCCCTTAGCTATACCTCCTGTTCTCTCTGTGGTGGATGATGCTTTCAATGATGTTTGCTCCGCTCCAGATTCTTTGCCCCCAGCCCCTGCCAAACCAGACAGATTTTACAGGGTGCCAGATACTCATCACCACCTTTACAAGGCTCCACTTGCAGACCCAGAAACTATATCCCAGGGTCCCAAGGCAGTAGTCAGACCACAGCTAAAAACCCTATTCCTTCTGAAAGGGAAGCAAGGTCATTAGACAGATGGGGTAAAAAGGTCTACACTTCAGCTACTCTCTCAGCTAGAGCTTTAAACTGTCAGTTTCACATGATACAATACCAAGAGTTTATGCTTGATCAGTTAACTAAAAACTAACCACTGATGAATCTCTTGATAAGAAATATGTATTAGAGATGGTAAATAACATACAACAGGTTAGCAACCATTCCTTAAAATGTGGCTATGATGCACTGGAGGCTTCATTTAGATCAGCCATGACAGGCACAGTGATAAGAAGGCATGCATGGCTAAAGGAACAAGCTTTACCGGATCATGTTAAAGCTAAGTTGCTAGATGCTCCTATGGACAAGACAAGTTTGTTTGGTACACCTGCCCAGCAGGTTATGAAGAAAATGGAAGAAAAGGCAAAATCTGTTCAAACTGTTAAAGATTTCTTGCAGGTTCAACCCCAAGGTTTAGCAGGAACTGGCCTGCCAAAAATTGGTCCTTTCCTGACTCCACAAAATTTCAAAGGGGCAGGAATAGACGTTCCAGAGGCAGAAACCAATCCAGAGGAGGTGCCTACAGAGGAAGACAGTGGCAAGGTAACAACAGAGGCACAGACACAACCACTGCCACTACACCAGCACTACCACAGTGACTTAACCCTAAATCCGCCTACCAGGGAACAAATAGCAGCTCCTCTAGGCGGAAAGTTAACCTTATTTTCAAAGAACTGGCACTACATAACAAAAGACAAGTGGATTTTACAAACCATAGATCAAGGTTACCGGTTTCACTTCCACACTTTACCAGTAAAAGAGGAATGCCAAATCTACCTCCAAATCAAAAAACAGAGGCTCTACGCCAGATAATGGAGTTAGCAAACATGAGAGCTGTGGAAAGAGTGCCAACAGCAGAGCAAGGAAAGGGTTCTATTCCAGACTATTCCTAGTTCCAAGAAAGGAAAAAGTTGGAGACCAATTCTCGACCTGTCCACCTTAAATACATACATCATTGTCCCAAAATTCAAAATGCTGACCCTACAGCAACTTCTTCCCATGCTGGGCAAGGAGTCTTGGCTGGTAACTCTAGATCTCAAGGAGGCATACCTGCACGTCCCCATTCGACCAATCTGCAGAAGATACCTCAGATTTCTTGCAGGATCAGAGCACTATCAATTCTCAGCATTGCCCTTTGGCTTATCTACTGCCCAGAGTATTCACAAAATGCCTGGCATCAGTAATCGCCCATTGCAGACTTCAGGGAATTCAAATTTACCCATACCTGGACGACTGCCTGCTACAAGGGGACAACAAAAGCAAGCTGACAACAGATTTACAAAGGGTCATTTACTTGCTACAAGCACTGGGATACACAGTCAATTTACAAAAGTCAAGGCTGATACCATCCCAAACAAGGACATTCTTGGGCTGAATTGGACACAGTAAAACAAATGGCATTCCTGACTACAGAAAAACAAAAGAACTTCCTCTTTACTTCTTGGCACTAACAAAACTGAACAAGTTAACAGCAAGAAAAGTACTGCAGGCCTTGGGCTTCATGGCATCATGCATAATCTTGGTTCCATTTGCCAGACTACATATGAGAAAACTACAGTGGTACCTAAAGAATTTATGGTCCCAACACAGACACAGTCTAGAAACAGAAATCCCACTAATTCCATGCTTAAAACAGGAGTTCCTATGGTGGGCTCAGGCATGCCAGTCAAACCCAGGCCTACCCTTTCGCAGATGTCAAGCAAGCCAGACCATCACAACAGATGCTTCAGACCTAGGATGGGGGCCCACATGCTGGACAAATGCGTGCAAGGATTGTGGACACAGGATCAACTTCAACTGCACATCAACCTAAAAGAAATGCTGGCAGTAAAACTGGCAATCCAAAAGTTCAAACCATTTCTCAAAGAGGGCCAGTTGATGATAAGGACAGACAACACCACAGTCATGTGGTACATCAACAAGCAGGGAGGCACTCATTCATATCCCCTATGCAGAATGACCTTGGAGCTGTGGACCCTGGCACTCAGCTACAACATCCAGTTACAGGCAATATTTGTACCAGGGAAAGACAATACTCTAGCAGACATATTAAGCAGAACCACTTCGGATGCCCACGAATGGAAGCTTCACCCGGACATCTTCAAGACCATCTCAAAGAAATGGGGAATGCCACAGATAGACCTATTCGCATCACCTCTCAATCACCAGCTCAAAAGATTCTGCACAAGGACATTCCACCCATTAGCATGGAAAGTGGATTCGCTCTCCTTCAACTGGAAAGGCCTAACAGCATATGCATTCCCACCTCTCCCTTTGATACACAAGGTACTACTGAAAATCAAGGAAGAACGTCCAAGGATAATCCTGATAGCTCCAAACTGGCCAAGACAACACTGGTACCCACTACTGAGGAGCATGTCTCGGAACAATATGTGGACAATTCCCCTGATGCCTTTGATGTTAACGCAGAACAACTACAGCATCATACATCCAAACCTAAAAACCTTGCAACTGACTGCATGGAACATCACATAACAGCAGCTAACCCAGAACTTCCCCAAAGAGTTAAAGACATTATTCTTGAAGCACGCAGACCTTCAACAAGAAGGAACTATGCTGGAAAATGGAAAAGGTTTGTCATCTGGAGTACGGAAAGAGGAAAAGATGTGTCAAACATTGATATGCCTAACATTCTGGAGTATCTGGCCGAACTTCTTCATTCAGGCCTGTCCTACTCCTCCATCAAGATACATGCATCAGCTATTTCAGCAGAATACAGCTTTGATCCACCTGTTTTTTCGCCTTTGCTCAGGCAGTTCCTCAGAGGAATCAAGAATGTAAAACCTCCAAGGAAACCACCATTACCAGCTTGGGATTTAAACTTTGTGCTAGAAAAGTTGACACTATCACCCTTTGAACCAGCAGCAACAGCAGACCTACAACACCTGTCATGGAAAACTGCTTTCCTACTGGCAATTTCTTCAGCAAGGAGGGTTTCAGAACTACAGGCCTTAATGGCAGTGCAACCCTTCCTAATCTTCCACCAAGATAGAGTGTCCATGAGGACTAATCCTACATTTATGCCCAAGGTGGTATCCAGAGTGTCTTTAAACCAGGCAATCCACCTACCTACCTTCTTTCCCAACCCACAAAACAGAGGGAAAGAATACTGCATACCTTGGATGTACATAGACAGCTACGCTACTACTTGGACAGAACAAAAAATAGCAGAAAGACTGACCAACTTTTTGTAGACTATGCAACAGGAAGGGAAGGAAAAGCTATTTCCAAACAGACAATCTCCAAATGGATAGGAAATTGCATACGATTCTGTTACTCCTTCCATGGAAAACCAATTCCACAGAACATAAGACCTCATTCTACAAGGGCAACAGCCACTACCACAGCCTTCTTACGAGGAGTGGCAACCAAAGACATTATTGAGGCGGCTACTTGGACCTCCGTGCATACATTTGCCAAGCATTATAATTTGCCTCTATATTCCAGATCCCGAGCAGGGTTTGCCACTGCTGTACTGCAGGGGATCCTAAACACACCATAATCTACTTTTATCCTCCTCCCCTAGTTGGCTATGGTATTCTACCCACTTGTTATGACTGCAGATGCATCCATGAAGGACATAGTACAGTTTTGTACCTACCATAAATGTAGATGTCCGAACTGGATAGCATCTGCAGTCAGGATTACCCTCCCTCCTTCCCCTCTGTGGTACTCCTAGGGTGTTTACCCTTCTGATAGCTAGCTGTTGGGGGGGAGTCTTTTATGGTGTATTTGTTTGTGTATATGTACATACATGCTTATTGTTGTGTTTACCTCTATCTATTTGGAAACATTGGCATCTATCCAAATTTTAGCCTGCAAGAGGGCTACTGGCATCTGGGGCAAGAAACACTGAGGAGAATGGCGTCGGCTGATGCCTTTATACCCGAAGACCAACAGAGATGACGTCGGGTGGAGTGCGACATCAGCCGAAGCCGGACCCGGACTTTGGAATCCGGCCGACTGAAGGGCTGCCTGACGACAGGACAACCCACTTGTTATGACTGCAGATGCTATACATCTACATTTATGGTAGGTACAAAACTGTACTTTCCACCGGAGGCTTCTCTGGAGTCCCAGGGGGAGACTTTAATATTGCAGGATGTGGTCTCTCAGGAGGCAGGTCAGGCTGAAGGGGCTTCTCAGGTTACTGTACTCCCCTCCCTTCCTAGGGTGGTTAGGCCCTCTCCTTCTGTTTCCAAGGCTTCTCCCAGAGGCAGGCCAGGTTTAGCTTCTGTTGGTGTCACTCCTAGTTCTTCAGGATCTGTGCCCAAGAAGCACATGCTTAAAATGGCAGAAGATTTAATAACTTTGATTAGAGGTTCTTTGCCCCCTCCTGATAAGAGGCCTAGGGTGGAACCAGAGTTGGCGAATGTTGAGCAGGCTTCGGATATGTCAGAGTCTTCGGCTGAAGACTTGCAGGAGTACTCTCCTTATTCTGATTCTGATGCAGATGATTCTACTCCTTCTGCTTCTCCTCCAGAGGATTTTTCTTTTTCAGAGACTCTTCATTCCATGAGGGAACATTTTAAGTGGGAAGGTCAGGACTTCTCTGATTCCAGGAAAAGGCTCAGGGAGTTTTTGCTTTTACCCCAGCATAGGCCTTTGGCTATACCTCCTGTTCTGGATGTTGTGGAGGATGTGTTTGCAGAGGCTTCACTTAATCCTGATTCTTTGCCTCCTGCTCCTGTTAAACCGGATAGGTATTACAGGGTGCCTGAGGCTCATAAATATCTTTATAAGAGTCCTAGGGCAGACCCAGAAACTGTCAGTCAGGGACCTAAGGGTGTCAAGGCCTCTGTTGTAAAAAATCCGGTTCCTCCAGATAGAGAGGCCAGAGCTTTGGCTAGATGGGGAAAGAAAGTCTATACTTCTTCCACCTTAGCTATGAGGGCTTTGAATTGCCAGTTTCACATGTTGAAATATCAAAACTATCTTCTTTCTCAATTGAAGTCTAAGGTAGATGCTCTGGCGGAAGGTATTGAGTGTAAAGAATTACAAGATTTGGTGCATGTCTCGGAACAAGTGGGTAAGCATTCTTTACAATGTGGTTTTGATGCTGTACAGGCCTCGTCTAGGGTGGCTGCCACTGGCTCAGTTCTTCGCAGGCACGCCTGGCTGAGGGATCAGAATTTATCTGACCATGTTAAGACAAGGATTTTGGATGCTCCTTTACAGTCTGATGTGTTGTTTGGTCCACCTGTGGAGTCAGTCTTGAAGAAAATGGAGGACAAGGCTAAGTCTATGCAGGCTGTTAAAGATTTTTTGCAAGTTCAGCCTCCGAAGTTTAGTAGGAATTGGCCTGCTAAGGGGTGGACGTATCCTTCTTATGATTCTCAGTCTAGGGGTAGATCTAGACGTGGTAGGGGCAGGCCTCAGAGTTCCTTCAGACCTAGAACGGGGAGTTCACCTGCACAGTCTTCGGGTGAGGGCAGGGGCCAGTCCTTTCGTAAACAGGCCCAATGACCTACCTTTTCAGCTGCCAGATCCTTCTCGCCTGGCAGCACCTTTGGGAGGAAGGTTGGCACTCTTCAAGGAAAATTGGAATTTGATTACTCAAGACAGATGGGTATTGGATATCATACACCAAGGTTACAAGTTTTATTTCCATACCTTGCCTCCTTTCAAGGGCATGCCAGACGTTCCTCCTCAGCAAAGACTAGAGGCTCACAAACAAATTTCTCTGCTACTTCTCATAGGGGCCATACAACCGGTCCCTCTACCAGAAGTGGGCCTAGGATTTTATGCTCGCCTGTTCCTAGTACCAAAGAAGGGGAACACGTGGAGACCAATTTTGGATTTATCTATCCTCAACACATATCTGGACATTCCCAAGTTCAAAATGTTGACGTTACAACAGCTTTTGCCTCTGCTGGGCAAAGATCACTGGATGGTGACTCTGGATCTCAAGGAGGCTTACCTTCATGTTCCTATCAGGCTCAGTTGCAGGAAGTATCTGCTTCGGCTGGGACTTCTCATTATCAGTTCTCTGCATTGCCCTTTGGCTTATCTACTGCGCCCAGAGTGTTCACGAAAGTTCTGGCTCCAGTGATAGCTTTCTTCAGGCTAAAAGGAATTCAGATCTATCCTTATTTGGACGACTGCCTGATTCTGGCCCAAGAAAAGGACGAACTTCTTCATCATTTACAGTATGTGATAGCAGTGCTAAGATGCCTGGGGTATTCTGTGAACGAAATAAAGTCCAGTCTAGTACCCTCAGGACATGTGCTTTCTGGGTGTGAGACTGAATACAGCGTCCCAGATGGCCTTTTTGACCCCGGACAAACAAAAGAATCTTTCTCTTTACTTCCATCAGTTGTCTCATCAGTCCAGGCTGACTGCAAGGACAGTCCTTCAAGCCTTGGGGTTCATGGCATCTTGTATTCTGGTGCTTCCCAATGCCAAACTGCATATGAGGAAGCTACAATGGTATCTCAAAAATGTATGGACACAGCACTGCCAAGATATGGACACTGTCATTCAAATAATACCTTGCATTCAAAAGGAGTTTTTGTGGTGGGCTCAGGAATGTCACCTAAACAAGGGACTCTCTGTGACCCGACCAGAGGCGAGTCAGATTCTAACGACAGATGCCTCAGACAAAGCTTGGGGAGCTCATCTAAATGGAAAGTGGATACAAGACACGTGGCCTGCCAGACTTCAACATCTACATATCAACTTGAAGGAGATGTTAGCAGTCCAATTTGCATTAATAGCTTTCAAGGATTTACTCTTCCAGGGCAGGTGTTGGTTCTAACAGACAACACAACTGTCATGTGGTACATCAACAAGCAAGGGGAACGATTCTTATCCTCTATGCAGACAAGCAATGATTTTGTGGGAGACTGCTCTCAGTTTACAGCTGAATCTTCAGGCAAGGTTTCTGCCGGAGCACAGAACTCCTTAGCAGATGTGTTGAGCAGACAAATTATGGATCCCCACGAGTGGAAATTGGATCCTCATGTATTTCAGAAATTGACAGTGTTATGGGGAACTCCAGACATAGATCTGTTCGCTTCTCCACTAAACTACCAGCTGCCAAAGTTTTGCACAAAAAGGTTTCATCCCACAGCTTGGAAAGTGGATGCTCTTTCATTCAAGTGGAGCAATCTTCATGTGTATGCCTTTCCACCTCTGCCTCTCCTCCCAAAGGTACTCCTGAAGGTCAGACAGGACAAGCCAAAGATGATTTTAATAGCTCCAGATTGGCCTCGACAGCACTGGTACCCATTACTGAGAAGTCTGGTACGGGAGCCTCAATGGCCTTTACCTTCGATTCCACACCTGCTGTCTCAGGAGAACAGTCATTTACTCAATGTCAAACTTCACTCTCTACATCTAACAGCCTGGCATATTCTGTTTTAAACCCTGGAGGGTCTCAGCTTCCACAGCAAGTTTTGAATGTTATTTTGGAGGCCAGAAGGCCTAGTACAAGGAAAGTGTACGCAGATAAATGGAAGAGATTTTTATTTTGGAGTACAGCAAAGGAATTTGGTGTTTCTAAGCCTGATTTAAGTGTGGCTCTTCAATATCTTACTGAGTTACTGGACAAGGGTTTGTCCTTCTCTTCTATTAAGGTTCATGCTGCAGCAATTTCTGCTCATTATGACTGTGACCCACCGTTGTTTTCTCATCCTTTGTTTAAGCAATTCCTTAGAGGGGCAAAGAATATAAGACCCCCACGTAGAGCTCCTACTCCTGCTTGGGATCTCAATTTTGTGTTGGAGAAACTCACTCTACAACCTTTTGAGCCTGCAGCTACTGCCGAGTTGAAATATTTATCATGGAAGACTGCTTTTTTGTTGGCCATTACCTCTGCGAGAAGGGTTTCTGAATTACAGGCCCTTATGGCAGTTGAGCCTTTCTTAATTTTCCATAAGGACAGGGTATCTTTGCGTACTAATCCTTCCTTTATGCCTAAGGTGGTTTCTAGTGTGGCTTTAAACCAAACTATTCATTTGCCTACTTTTATGCAAACCCCCAAAATAAAGGGGAAAAGATTTTGCACACTTTGGATATACACAGGCAGTTGCGATATTATTTGAGCAGAACTAAAGGGTTCAGGCAGTCTCAGCAGTTATTTGTTTCATTTGCTTTGGGTTCTCAGGGCAAGCCTGTGTCAAAACAAACTATTTCTAAGTGGATTGGGTTTTGTATTGCTTTCTGTTATTCCCATCATGGTAAGGAGATTCCAGCTGGGATTAGGCCTCATTCCACTAGGGCTACTGCCACTTCTACAGCTTTTTTAAGGGGGGGTAGCTACTAAAGATATTTTGGAGGCAGCTACTTGGAGTTCAGTGCATACTTTCTCTAAGCATTACCACCTTCCACTTTACTCTAAATCTAGGGCTGGTTTTGCCACTGCAATTTTACAGGGCATTTTGGCAGCTCCTACTGCTTTATAGGTTTGCCATCCTCCCTTACCTCTGCTTTGGGATTCTACCCATGTGTAAGGACTGCAGCAATGTGAGATGAAGAACATAGTACAGTTTTGTGCCTACCATAAATGTAGATATTCGAAGATCCACATTGCTGCAGTCCAATTTACCCTCCCTCCTTCCCCTCTGTAGTTAGAGGCGGTTGTGTGGTTTGGGTTGTGAATGTTGTGGATATTGTATATATTGTACATATGCTTAGTGCAAGGGTGGTTGGTTGTTTTTTGCTGTCTTTTGGTTTTGACCTTTCTTTTTAGGGTCTTCTGACATCTGGGGCAAGAAAAGACTGAGGATATGACGTCGGTCATGCGCATTTGTACCCTGACGTCCTGATGTCAGTCTTAAGCGCCTTGACCGACGTCAGCCTAATACTTTGATATTCGGGCCGACCGAGGACAGCGGACTACCCAAGTGTAAGGACTGCAGCAATGTGGATCTTCGAACATCTACATTTATGGTAGGTACAAAACTGTACTTTTCAGATCCAAAATCTTCAACTAAAAAGCTAAGTACCCCGTTGGGGAAACCTTTTCTTGCTCCTTACCGATGTCAGTAAAAGTTAATAATTGCATTACTTGTGGGAAGCAAATGTCTCCTAAGGATTTTCATTTGTACTCTATTCCTTACCTAGGCCCTGACCACAACGTACCTTGCTGTCAGTTTTATGCTTTATTTAATCAACGCACTATCAAACATCTGTACATTTTTGCTTCAAAATATTTTGGCTCATGCTTTAATTATCCAGAAATGTCGTCTGTTAGCAATTCGACTACCGGAATACCTAAAAAATGCAAAGAAAAAGACAGACAGTCTATTGAGGTCCAGAACTGCCGATGACGCTTCTCCTAAGCCATTCGCCAGTTCGCCGGTACTCAGTGAGGTGCTTTCGCAGCCCCTGATACCCGCTACTTCTGATTTGCAGGCCTCTCCTGAGACACATTTGGAGTCCAGTATGCTGTGAGATGCTTCAATTATGGAACCCGCGGATGTCTCTACCTTGGATGGGTCCGGAGTCGCTGTGCAGGCACCAGATTCTGAGAGTGTTTTCAGGCCTACAGATTTGTATATTAGACTGACGCCATCTTCAAAACTATGGCCAAAATCTCGACCAGTGCCTAAAAAACCGACGCCTGTACCACATGTGCAGGCCCCTATGCCTAAAAAAACAAGTGATTAAAATGGCTGAAGATTTAATTACTCTGTTCAGGGGTAGCCAACCCCCCCTTTAAGAGGCCTAGGCAAGACGATTATGAATCTTCTGAACAGGATTCTATTTCTTCTGACTCTTCTAATGAACAGGAATTGCCTATACCTAGTTATGAGGACTATGATGCAGAAGATTCCATTCCTTCTGCTTCTCCCCCTGAGGATTTTTCTTTTGGGGAAACTTTACATACCTTAAGGGAACTTTTCCGCTGGGAAAATCAGGATTTTTCTGAATCTAAAAAGTGACTTGGGGATTTTCTTCTTCCTCAGCTATAGGCCTTTGGCTATACCTCCTGTTCTAGACATTGTTGATGTTTTTTCAGAATCTAGTATGGCTTCTGATTCTCTGCCTCCGGCTCCTTTTAAGCCAGACAGATACTACAGGGTTCCTGACTCTCACAAATTCCTTTTCAAAAATCCTGTTGCAGATCATGAAACCATTTCTAAGGGTCCCAAGGGCATTAAGTTTTCTACTGCTAAAAATCCTACCCCTTCTGATAGAGATTCCAGGGCGCTGGATAGATGGGGTAAGAAGGTTTACACTTCTGCAACCTTGGTAATCAGGGCTTTAAACTGTCAATTTCATATGCTAAAATATCAACAGCACATCATGGGACTGCTTAAACAGAAAATTATATTTATTTTGACTATGTGGAAAATAGAGATTTACAGGATTCTATTGCATTCAGCTGAACAAGTTGGAAAACATACTTTGCAATGTGGTTTTGATTCTTTGGAGGCCTCTTGCAGGGCCGCTGTAACTGGGTCTCTGCTAAGAAGGCATGCTTGGCTCAAAGAGCAAAATCTGCCTGATCATATTAAAGCAAAATTGTTGGATGCTGCTTTACAACAGGACCGTCTCTTTGGTAATAAGGCTGAAGTTTTAAAAAAGATGGAAGATAAAGCTAAATCTATGCAAACTGTGAAATATTTCTTACAAGTGCAACCTCCAAGATTTAGTAGGCACCGGCCTACTAAGAACTGGTCCTTTCCAATTCCTTCGAGAGCCACTCAAGTCAAACCCAGACATTCCAAAGGCTCTAGGTTTCAGACACAAGGGACTTTCAGAGCAAAACAGTGGGGTGCCTCCTCTTCCAAATCTGGAAACAACAAGACACCTCCCTATGGTAAGCAGTCTCAATGACTTCCCTTTACACTTACCAAGCACTTAGCTTATAGCTGCCCCTTTGGGGGGAAAACTGGCTCTTCATGCAAGAAACTGGCAACTTATAACCCATGACAAATGGGTTTTAAATATAGTATCCCAGGGATACAGATTTCATTTCCACAAGTTGCCAATTCCAAACGGATGGCCAGAACTGCCCCCAAATCAGTGGGCAGAGGCCCAGAAACAAGTACTTTTCCCTCATGAGCATGGGGGCTTTTCAGCCAGTACCAGAAGAGGAAAAGGGACAAGGTTTCTATTCAAGACTTTTCCTGGTACCCAGAAAAGACCAATCATGGCGTCCAATTCTGGACTTATCTACTCTAAACACCTTTCTGGACATTCCAAAATTCAAGATGTTGACTCTTCACCAGTTACTTCCTATGCTAGGCAAAGATGCCTGGTTGGCAACTCTAGATTTAAAAGAGGCTTACCTGCATATCCCAATCAGGGAATCTTGCAAAAGATACCTCCGCTTCAAAGCAGGCTACTTGCATTGCCAGTTCTCTGCACTGCCCTTTGGCTTATCTACTGCGCCCAGGATCTTTACAAAGTGCCTGGCTCCAGTAATTGCATTTTGCAGGCAAGGAAATATTCAAATATATCCATACCTGGACGATTGTCTAATTCAGGCAGAAAACAAGGGACACTCTTCTAAACCATCTGGCGTTTGTAAAAAGGGTTCTGACTTGTCTAGGGTACACTATAAATGAAAAGAAATCACAACTGGTACCCTCTCAAAAAATTACATTCCTGGGTGCAAGCTTGAATAAAACTGCCCAGATGGCTTTCCTTACACCAGAGAAGCAAATTCATTTGGTGACTTACTTCAAACAGGTGGCCACAAAAACCCTGCTTCCTGCAAGGCAAATACTGCAAGCCTTGGGGTTCATGGCCTCCTGCATTCTTCTAATTCCATATGCAAGACTGCATATGAGGAAACTTCAGTGGTACTTAAAAAGTCTATGGAGTCAGCAATGTCACAGCCTGGAAACAATGATTCCTATCATACCTTGCCTGCAACTAGAGTTCCTATGGTGGGTAGAGGCCTGACACCAAAACAAGGGATTGCCATTTGCACCACCCCCTGCCACCCAAACCCTAACTATACAGACTCATCAGACTATGCTTGGGGGGCATATCTGGCAGGGAAGTGCATTCAGGGAAAATGGAGCCCAAATCAAATGCACCTTCATATCAATCAAAAAGAAATGCTAGCTGTACAGAATGCACTGACAGCCTTCAAGGACTACCTTCATCCTTGACAATTAATGATAAAGACGGACAACACCATGGTTATGTGGTACATAAACAAGCAGGGGGGTACACACTCCAACCCCCTCTGCAGACTAGCCATGGCATTATGGAACACAGCCTTGACCTATTCAGTACAACTACAAGCTCAATTCCTGCCAGGAAAGCTAAATACTCTGGCAGACTAACTAAGCAGAAATCTCATGGACCCACATGAATGGAAACTGGAACCATGGATTTTTAACATGTTGACATGCAAATGGGGGAGCCCAGACATAGATCTTTTTACCTCACCCCAGAACTATCAGTTGGACAAATTTTGCACAAGAACTCATCACAAAATAGCCTGGAAAGTGTATTCTCTATCCTTCAGCTGGAAAAACCTGTCAGTCTATGCCTTTCCCCCTCTGCCTCTGCTCTCCAAAGTTCTACTAAAAGTCAAACAGGACAAACCAAAAATGATTTTGATTGCTTCAGATTGGCCTTGCCAGCACTGGTACCCACTCCTATGCAATGTGTCACACCTTCCACCGTGGCACCTCCCTCAGACACTTTACTTACTGTCTCAGCAGAACAACCAAATTCTGCACACTCATCTCCAAACTTTGAATCTTGCAGCGTGGCTAATCACCTAAATTCACCCTTAGCTTTTCTCAGCAAACCTGTGATGGATGTCATTTTGGGGGCAAGAAGACCTAGTACTAGAAAATCTTATGCTGACAAATGGAAAAGATTCTGTGCCTGGAATCAATCTCAAGGGATAAGCACAGCAGTGCCCAACATTCCTCATATTTTGCAATACTTAACTGAGATGCTTCGCAAGTGCCTGCCCTATTCTTCCATAAAAATCCATGCCTCAGCCATTTCAGCTCATTACAACACAGAACCTCCCCTCTTCTCTCATCTCCTGCTAAAGTAGTATCTCAGAGAGACCAAAAACTTAAGACCACCAAGGAGAGCTCCAACCCCTGCCTGGGACCTCAATTTTGTATTGGAGAAGCTCACTCTCCCTCCTTTCGAGCCAGCTGCCACTGCAGACGTAAAATTTCTCTCCTGGAAAACAGCATTCCTTTTAGCAGTCACTTCAGCTAGAATGATTTCCAAATTACAGGCTCTTATGGCAGTGGAGCCTTTCATCATTTTTCATGCAGACAGGGTATCTCTCAGGACCAATCCATCCTTCATGCCTAAGGTGATATACAGTGTGGCTCTTAATCAGACTATTCATTTGCCAACTTTCTTTCCCAATCCACAGAGCAAGGGGGAGCGGATTCTGCATTCATTGGATGTACACAGACAACTTAGATTTTACTTAAACAGGACAAACTCTCAAAGAAAATCTGTACAGCTGCTGGTGTTATTTGCTGCAGGGGCAAAGGGAAAGGCTATTACAAAGCAAACCATTTCCAAATGGATAAGCCATTGTATGTTTCTGCTACATGCACCATGAAAAAACTATCCCCCATGGGATCAGATCCCATTCCACCAGGGCTACATCTACTTCAACAGCCTTTCTCAGAGGTGTTCCTACCAGGGACATTCTAGAAGCTGCTACCTGGCACTCAGTTCATATGTTCTCCAAACATTACCATTTACCACTTTTCTCTAAATCCAGAGCTGGCTTTGCCTCTGCTGTTCTGCAGGGCCTTATAGCTGGTCCTAATGCTGTATAATTCCCTCCACCCAACCATAGCTTTGGGAATCTACCCAAATGTAATGACTGCAACAGTCAAACACGAAGAACATAGTACAGTTGTGTACAAGTACCATAAATGTAGATGTTCGAGTGTATTCACTGTTTCAGTCCTGGTTACCCTCCCTCCAGCCCCCTATTTTTCTCTGGCTATACCTCTACTTTCTTTCACTGTGCTTAAAAGCCCTTTTGGTGTATTTGCTTTTGGGATTGGAGGTATATTTTTTGTGTTTTTAATTTAATTTGCTCCCCATTTGGGGGGCACCTGACATCTGGGGAAAGAAAAACTGATGTAATGGCGTCGGCTGCATGTTTTATACCCCTGATGACCTGATGTCGTGGAAGAAGGGACAGCAACCGACGCAGGACCCAAGACTTTGTTAATCAGACCAACTGAGGGCAACCTGCTAGCATATTACCCAAACGTAATGACTGCAACAGTGAATACACTCTATCATTTACATTTATGGTGTGTACACAACTGTACTTTTTTGACTCTGCAGTAGCCTTTGAATTAAGTAGTTGTTTGGACCACTTACCTTATGTTTCCTCCAAGGTCATCTTTTTATCTGTAGTCTTGGAGGCCTACCCAAGCAAAAAAAGCATTTTCTGACAGGGAAAGTAAGATTTTTTTTTTGTCACTTCAATTTTCTCTCCTGTCTTCAGTTCTTTCATCTTCTGTTTTTGTCCAAAACTGTTAATTTAATACAATTTAATATTTTTGAATTGTTAAAAATAGAGAAACCTTCATGATTTAAAAAATGTGCTAGATGTAGCACTCCTTCCCTCCTCACGATACGCATGACCATTGCGTTATATGCCTGAAGTTGGAGTTTATCTATGCCTAGTGTGAAATATGTAAATTTTTTGGGCCACATTCCCTAATTGACAGGTAAATTAGTTAATGTTTAAGTGTAGAAAACTCAACAAACAATGAACTGTTGAAAAGCGGACAAAACGCAATGAGAGAAAACTGTTAAAAACACGAATTTAATGCTCCAAATAAAAGTTAGCGCTTTCGGCAAGTTAAATAACCCACCTTCTTCAGACAAAACAGCAGGGTGACATAATAGCAATGCTTAAATATTACAATCAAAGTTACAAAAGCCAATCATGGGAACAAGCATTCCACAATTTGTAAGTCTCCGTGGAAACCTTAAAGCTGTAACTGACAAGTGTATGCTTTGCAGTACAAATACTGCCATATTAAACATTGACATAACCTAAAACGCACACGCAAAGTGTGTCATAGAGTATACTAACTCGTCCAATAAAGCATCACAATCAAAAACTATGTATAAAAACAAAGTAAAATACATTTAAAACTGTTTACAGGTTTTTAATAATACTAGCACATAAGTTGGCAGCACTCCAATGTATCATGCCCAATAATGGGAGATCGTGCAACAATGCATGCGATTCAGCAGAATAATGAACCATAGTTCCTCTAATCCTGCTAATGAGAATAAAGTATGTGCGTACAGTAAACACCAGACTAGTGTGTGCAAGAAAAGTTCTCCGCTCGCAACCGTAAACATGTAGTAAACAATAAATGGTTACGAACTATAAGTTACGTTATCCCAGGGTAGAAATGCTATAGTAACCTGGGCAAAACGTTAATGTATGTTAAGGAAGGCTATGGTTGGGAACAACTTTCCGAAACTAGAGAATATAATTTTTTACTATAACAATAGTCCATATTATGAAACTGCCAATAAACATGTATCCAAAGAATACATCGTACCAATGGAAGGTCCCAAAGTATGCCGTAATAAATAATAAAATGTAAGTGTATACAGCAACCCCCAAACGGGTGTAATCACCGAGAATTCTCCCCACGTATCCATAAAGATGTAAAAAACACTATAAATGGTTACAAACTATAATTTACGTGGTCTCAGCATAATGGTACCAAAATATCCTGGGCGAAAAAAGGTATTGTAAAAATGAGAAACTATGCATGAAACCAATGTTACCAAACTTAAGAATACAGCTTTTAACTATATCAGTTACCCCTGTTGTGATACTACCAGTGAGTGTAACCAATAATGAAATCCTGTAAAAATCGAGTCTAATTAAGGGCCATGAAGAAAATCTAGCCAGAACTAGTAATGTTGTTAAGGAAGACTTAAACGTTAGTGTTACTAGAATACCAACATGTAGTGTTATGTCTACCTGTTGTGAGATAACCATTTTAGCACACATTTAATTGAGAGTGCCTCATTAATGCCAGGAAACAGATGGGCTCTTGTTCGAATCTGCCATAATAGCTCATCAATTTCTAATCGTATTTGCCATGAGCCACCTCTTAAGTCCGTTTCCCTCTGTTGCAAGACAAGGTATTGAAAGGAATGCCCTCTATGTTCCATGCAATGCCTAGCTAGAGCATTAGTAACATCTTCTTTTGCAATAGCATATTGATGTTCGTATATTCTATTTTTTAGCTTTCTCTCGGTCTTGCCAATATAAAATGCATTGCAGTGGTTACAGAGAGCCACATAAATGACAGACTTAGACTGGCAATTAAAATGCCCGTTGACTTTACATTCCTTGCCATTGATGCTAAAATGGTTCACAGCCTTGATGTGTTTACATTGTGTACAAGATCCGCACCTAAACATCCCATATGGTCTATTTACACTACGGGTTGGTCTTGCTCTTTCGAGAATTGTTTTCATGTTGTCCTCTCTTCTATAAGTGATCCTAGGGCATTCTCGTAGAAGGATACAAAGGGACCTGTCATACTTGATGATATCCCAATTTTTATTGACAATTTCCCTGATCTTGTTGAGAGTCTAATGAATAAGTGTGCAAAAAACTTGTGTTAAACTTGCAAACCTCGTTGTTTTTGTTGCTATTAGCTGTTGTAATTACTCCAGGTTTTAACTGTTCATTGCTAGAAACTAAGTTGTTGTTAACATAACCCGAAAGTAGTGGGAAAAAATGACCTTCGTCACGTTTATGCGATACCTCTGCCACTACCTTAGATATCAAAACTAGCGGGTAGCCCCTAGATACAAACATGTTAGTAAGATTGATACATTCAACAATAAAGTCCTGTGGATCTGTCACCATATGAGCAGCTCTTACAATCTGCCCTTTTATGACAGATCTCTTCTGGTGGTAGGGATGGTTACTTGAGAAGTGTAACAAAGAGTTGGAATAAGTCGGTTTTCTATAGATACAGCTTTTAAATCTTTTGTTGATTTTGTCATTAATAAGCATGATATCCAGATAATTAATCTGGGTATCCCCAATGCTGTAAGTAAACTCCAGAAAATCAGTTGTTTCAGTAATCCTACCAATAAATGAGGGAATCAATTCCCTTTTACCACCCCAAATGCAAAAAATGTCATCCTCGTACCGAGTGTACCAGGTGACGTGTTGGAGAAATAGCTCGTCTTTAAATAAAAAGGTGGACTCCCAGAATGCGAGAACAGCATTAGTGAAAGTACCCCCACAGGGCGAGCCCATGGCCACGCCTGAGGTTTGCAAGTAAAATTGGTTTTGAAAAATAAAAAAAATATTAGCCAAAACAATCTGCAATAGAGTCTCTACCAAGTTAATAGTGTCATGCTCTGCATTTTTAGACAACATAAATTCCCTCACCCAGGCAAGGCCAACCTTTTGTGGTATGACGGTATATAAGTCTTTGACATCAATAGTCAAAAACAACACCTCCTCCCCATATGTGAGTTTGTTAATATTCTCCAAAAATGACCAAGAGTCTTTACAGATGTGCTTCTCACTATCAATAAGGGGTTTTATGATACTATCTACATATTTGTCACATGCCTGGGTAATAGATCCCCTCCCATCAACGATGGGTCTAAATGGAGGGGCCTTCAAGCGTTTATAAAGCTTGGGTGTTCCAAAAAATGCAGGAATTCTTGGGGCAGGCATAGTCAGGTATTTATGGGTATCTGTGTCAATATAACCTTCAAGAAACAGGTCATTTAAGATGTTATTAATTTTTCTGTATGCCCCATGTATCTCATTTAGGGAAGATAATTTGTAAGCAGGTGTGTCGAGATGTTCAGACATGTATTCCACGTACTTACAATGATCCATGAAAACAATTCCACCACCTTTATCCGGTTTCATAGCCCTAATATGACAATCTCGTAACAGGTGGATGAAATCCCATTCCAAGGGGGTAATATTAGAAAGATGTTTTTGATTATTATACATAACCTGATTCTTGATGGCCCACAAATCCATCTCACACATTTTTTCAAATGTGTTTAAAGTGGAATGTAAAGGGGGGTTATAAGAACTAGCTACCCTTAGTAAACTAACTGTAGATGTATCATTACCCATAAGAAAATTCAGATTGAGTTTACGTGTATATACTTTTAAATCGATAATAGTTTTGCCAATGTCCATGTGGCGACCAGGAACAAAGGAAAAATCCTTTGCCAAAAAGTCAACAATGTCCTGCTGTATGTTCAAAGTGGTGTAATTGTAGACAGTAAAGTCTCCATTGGTGCTTTTGTATAATTTTGGTTGTATACCAAAATCTAAAATGTCAATCATCTCCTGCGCCCACGTCGCCTGTTCCTCGTGTTGTTCTGCGTTTGAGCACGGGGGCGATTGTTCCCCCGGGGATTGTTCACCGATTGAAAATCCTGGTTGTTAATCGAATTGTGAGGTTCAGGACAGTCCATAGCCGTAATTAACGGCTCTCCCCCTTCCATAGGAGGGTTTGTTTGGTTGCTGTTATTATTGAGTCTGGGGCTCCTTCTTAGAACAGGTCTTTGACATGATTGTTATTGGTGTTTAATGAATAGGTTTGAATGGAATGTAAGTTATTTGGGTCATTGTCCAGGTTATCAGTGGAATTAGTAGTTGCCCTCTGCAAAAGTCTAGGGTAAGCACATTTATTAGCATGGTCTTTGATGTCTCTAGCTAATTTCTTTTTCTTAGTGACTATCAATTTATCCATGGTGGCATCAATGCTAGAAAAAATTCTACAATACTCATATTTATAGCGGAGAAACTCGACATCTGATTTGATATCAGTTTCAAGCTTTTCCAATTCTGTTTTTAATTTAGTAATGTCACTGGTATAAAACGCTATGAGTGCCTGCAGAAATTCAAACCCTTGCCTATCGAACAGTTCTATTAATTCTTGATAGAAAGCAGAGTCATCTGTTAACCCGGCAGGTTAACGCCATTGACGTAAACCTTTAGGAATAATCTTATTTCTAATGCATTCCTGTAAATACGATGTCTCAAGCTGTAACTTTTTACACTTGAACAATTTTGCATCAAAAAGGTCTATTTTGATGCCTAAATTCTGGTTCTACGTATCTGGTGAGGCAATACTGCCCCCTTCAGTATTACACCGTCCTGTAAAAAAATTATTATTGTCCAAGAAATTATTCATTACCGGAATCCCGTCCAAATTACGAGAGACATTCTCATTGCCTCGTATTTGCAAAGCAGGCTGTACAATGTCCCTCTGGGGCCGATTTCCCATGAGTGAAGTTGGGTGATACTGTTCAATGGAAACCACTGAACGGTTTGCTTCCGTTGGAGAAACTGAGTTACTAGTCATAGAATTAGGAGAACGCTGACCATTCAGCATAGTTCCTTCATTGGAATCCCCTAGAGGAGTCCGTCTGTTATTAATGTTGATGCTAGTAGTTGAGGTCAAGTTAGAGAAAGCATCTACCTTTTGAGTTAGTACATCCACTCTTTGTAGGAGTGCCTCGACTAGCAACGTAAGGTTCCTGGGAGGAGTATCGTTGCCTCGATTACCATCATCCCGCTGAGTGAACAATGTAGGTGAAACAGCCTCTCCGGTATCATCCGCCATAATAACGCACCACGAACAATAGAAAACTCAACAAACAATGAACTGTTGAAAAGCGGACAAAACGCAATGAGAGAAAAGTTGGCAGCACTCCTATGTATCGTGCCCAATAACCGACTTATTCCAACTCTTTGTTACACTTCTCAAGTAATCATCCCTACCACCAGAAGAGAGCTGTCATAAAAGGGCAGATTGTAAGAGCTGCTCGTATGGTGACAGATCCACAGGACTTTATTGTTGAATGTATCAATCTTACTAACATGTTTGTATCTAGGGGCTACCCACTAGTTTTGATATCTAAGGTAGTGGCAGAGGTATCGCATAAACGTGACGAAGGTCATTTTTTTCCACTACTTTCGGGTTATGTTAACAACAACTTAGTTTCTAGCAATGAACAGTTAACACCTGGAGTAATTACAACAGCTAATAGCAACAAAAACAACGAGGTTTGCAAGTTTAACAGTTTTTTGCACACTTATTCATTAGACTCTCACAAGATCAGGGAAATTGTCAATAAAAATTGGGATATCATCAAGTATGACAGGTCCCTTTGTATCCTTCTAGGAGAATGCCCTAGGATCACTTAGAAGAGGGGACAACATGAAAACAATTCTTGAAAGAGCAAGACTAACCCGTAGTGTAAATAGACCATATGGGATGTTTAGGTGCGGATCTTGTACACAATGTAAACACATCAAGGTTGTTGAACCATTTTAGCATCAATGGCAAGGAATGTAAAGTCAACGGGCATTTTAATTGCCAGTCTGTCTGTCATTTATGTGGCTCTCTGTAACCATTGCAATGCATTTTATATTGGC
Organism: Protopterus annectens; assembly: GCF_019279795.1. NCBI lineage: Eukaryota > Metazoa > Chordata > Ceratodontiformes > Protopteridae > Protopterus > Protopterus annectens. The sequence continues at coordinate 891,475,531 of NC_056743.1, read as the reverse complement.
AAGACCGAGAGAAAGCTAAAAAATAGAATATACGAACATCAATATGCTATTGCAAAAGAAGATGTTACTAATGCTCTAGCTAGGCGTTGCATGGAACATAGAGGGCATTCCTTTCAATACCTTGTCTTGCAACAGAGGGAAACGGACTTAAGAGGTGGCCCATGGCAAATACGATTAGAAATTGATGAGCTATTATGGCAGATTCGAACAAGAGCCCATCTGTTTCCTGGCATTAATGAGGCACTCTCAATTAAATGTGTGTTAAAATGGTTATCTCACAACAGGTAGACATAACACTACATGTTGGTATTCTAGTAACATTAACGTTTAAGTCTTCCTTAACAACATTACTAGTTCTGGCTAGATTTTCTTCATGGCCCTTAATTAGACTCTATTTTTACAGGATTTCATTATTGGTTACACTCATTGGTAGTATCACAACAGGGGTAACTGATATAGTTAAAAGCTGTATTCTTAAGTTTGGTAACATTGGTTTCATGCATAGTTTCTCATTTTTACAATACCTTTTTTAGCCCAGGATATTTTGGTACCGTTATGCTGAGACCACGTAAATTAGTTTGTAACCATTTATAGTGTTTTTTACATCTTTATGGATACGAGGGGAGAATTCTCGGTGATTACACCCGTTTGGGGGTTGCCGTATACACTTACATTTTATTATTTATTACGGCATACTTTGGGACCTTCCATTGGTACGACATATTCTTTGGATACATGTTTATTGGCAGTTTCATAATATGGACTATTGTTATAGTAAAAAATTATATTCTCTAGTTTCGGAAAGTTGTTCCCAACCATAGCCTTCCTTAACATACATTAACGTTTTGCCCAGGTTACTATAGCATTTCTACCCTGGGATAACGTAACTTATAGTTCGTAACCATTTATTGTTTACTACATGTTTACGGTTGCGAGCGGAGAACTTTTCTTGCACACACTAGTCTGGTGTTTATTGTACGCACATACTTTTTTCTCATTAGCAGGATTAGAGGAACTATGGTTCATTATTCTGCTGAATCGCATGCATTGTTGCACGATCTCCCATTATTGGGCACGATACATAAGAGTGCTGCCAACTTATATGCTAGTATTAAAAACCTGTAAACAGTTTTAAATGTATTTTACTTTGTTTTTATACATATTTTTTGATTGTGATGCTTTATTGGACGAGTTAGTATACTCTATGACACACTTTGCGTGTGCGTTTTAGGTTATGTCAATGTTTAATATGGCAGTATTTGTACTGCAAAGCATACACTTGTCAGTTACAGCTTTAAGGTTTCCACGGAGACTTACAAATTGTGGAATGCTTGTTCCCATGATTGGCTTTTGTAACTTTGATTGTAATATTTAAGCATTGCTATTATGTCATCCTGCTGTTTTGTCTGAAGAAGGCGGGTTATTTAACTTGCCGAAAGCGCTAACTTTTATTTGGAGCATTAAATTCGTGTTTTTAACAGTTTTCTCTCATTGCGTTTTGTCCGCTTTTCAACAGTTCATTTAATGTTTAAGTGTCTTCTCCCTTACCAAAGAAGTAGATTAAGATAATGACTCTGCTTCACAGCCATCAAAGTGTTATCAGAAGATTCAGGCTAAAGCATCTATAAAAGTGAAATGTAAAGAAGAGAAAAAAGAAAGAATAAAGGAGAGAGAGAGAAGAAAAAGAAGCATTTGGACAGCTGTCCTCTCTGGCTTCTAACATGTCCAAGCCAGCTCTAGCAACTCCTGCTTCAGTTCAGTGTGTGACAGAGCCATCACTTTCTAGACCTATGGTGTTGGTGGCCTCTCAAAGTTTATGACCTCCAAACCCCCCTGAATCCTCACTTAGCTGTACCACTTGTGTCATAGACAGAGATAGAATGATCAGGGCTTTTGTAATAACGCAGACTGATATGGGTCTCATCCCATTTTTGCACCTATTCCGGTGCTGATGTCTTTGAAGTTGAAGCCAGTCCCAGTCTTTTCTGCTAAACACTAGGAGCTTAAACCAAAAATTGCACACCCTGGAAGCACTTCTGTCAATGGAGGATATAGATGTCTGTGCAGTCACAGAAACCTGGTTCAAGGCCTTAGAGAGTACCCTGGCTTTGCAAGGCTACAATACCTTCCACACCTTCAGACCGCAAAATGGACATGTGAGAACCAAAGGAGGTGGTGTTTCTATCCATGTTAGAGAGAAATGTACCTCCCAACTAGTTAGGCAGGACAACTCCATGGAGTTGCTCCATGTTCAGATTATGATGGGTAAGACCTCCATTCAAGTCATAGCTATGTAGATCCACTTCCGTGGATCATGATATGCACAAAGCCTACTTGACCAAACTGGAGTTGGTCCAAATATTGCCAAACACTCTGGTCATGGGGAATTTCATTTATCCTCTCAACTGGGAAACCTACTCTAGCCCTAACTCACTAGCGCAAAAGTTCCTCGCCCTGGAACAGATTGTTCAAACCCCAACAAGAGGAACAAACATACTAGATCTGGTCCTCGCTCACATGACAAACAGATGCATTGCCACCACATTCCAATAATCATTAGTTAAATCTGACCACACATCAGTCACTCCAAACTGGCACTAACACCAGAACTCACAAGGAGCGAAGTCAAACTAAAAAACTTCACCAAGGCAACCTATACACTCCTAGGGGAAAGGTATAAATGCATGCCAAGCCCCACCTCCAGCTGGAAGTGGTAACTACACCAAACTTTACACTAAGCTAGTCACTTGTATAAGTGTATAGGCTCTGCTGTTCCAGAGAGAATCAAAGCCCCAAGTAAAAACAAGCCATCCTGGTGGACATCCAGCCATCAACACTTTTTACAACAAACACAAAAAGTTGCTAAGAAAACTAAGGCTAGGCTCCAATAATGGAAAAGCACCCTTCTCAGCCTCAACAGGCAAATAAGACAACACGTCAAATCCTCTAAGGGTAACTTTCGAGAAAAACTTAGCAGTCACAGCCAAGGATAACCATAAGGCCTTTTACAGCTACGTACGTAGCCTAAAAAGTAGGACCCAAGCATGTGCCAAACTAGTTGTGCCAAACTAGTGACAGTATCACACGCACACACTGATCCCACAGAGAAAGTAAATCTGCTAGCAGACAGATTTGGTGAAAATTTCACTTTTTTATCCCTTCCAAACTCATCACAAACCTTGCCCCCAACTTCTCCCCACCCTACATATCCAAAGAGCAGGTCATTAAAGCCTTGTCTAAGGCAAAAGACACAGCCTCTTTGGGACCAGATGGCATCCCAGGCTGCCTTGTAAACAAACTAAAACATGAAGTAGTATCACCATTAAGTATGGTGTTCAATCAGAGGCTAAGCACAGGCTTTGTTCCTGTGGAATGGTGAACAGCAACAGTTATTCCCCTTCACAAAGATGGCTTAGCAACAGACTCAGGGAGTTATAGATCCATAAGTGTGACCAGACTCATCTGTACAGCCATGGAACATATCATCATGGACCTCATAAATAAAGACATAGGCGATCTCTAAACCCTGGATCCGACTTAATTCAACTTTGTCAAGGAGAGATCCTGCTTGTTAAACCTGGTGGATTTCTTTGAAAATGTGATCAGGCCTATTGACGAGGGCATATCTGTGCACACAGCATACCTCTACTTGGTAAAGGCCATTGACACAATCCCACACTTTGGCATTACCAGTAAATGTAGCAAACTGAATATAAACCCCTTTGTTGTAAGATGGGATGTCAACTGGCTCACAAACCGGTCGCACACTGTCAAAGTGGGTGACTCCACATCAACCAGCAGACCTGCCACCAGCGGAGTTCTGCAAGGGTCAGTGCTGGGGTCTCCTACTCTTTCATATATACTTATAATAAATTTAGGCTAAATCTAAGGGGCTGTGGCTGACCAGGTTTGCGGATGACTTTAAACTGGGTACAGTTACTGAATCCCCAAATGATGTTAGTGTACTTCAGGAGGGTCTTACACTGACCCGCTACTGGTGTCTTAGTCACAGTTGCAGACTGAATGCAAAGAAAAGTATCATCATTCCCTTCAGTAAAAAGTGTCTCGTCACACTGTCAAATTAACAACAATACCCTGTGTACTTATGAAGTGTTAAGAGATCTGGGATCGCAAGCAGACTGTGACCTTAACTTTGACCACCATGTGTCTGCTGTAGTAAGGAAGGCTTTCTCCATAGCACACATGATTAGCAAAGGCATCACCTGTAGAGCACAGGAGGTTATAACTCCTCTATGATACTGTTCAAAAGGAACCTGGATGAGTGGATGGGGCACTGTAAATTCTTACTGGGGATAGTGCCTATAATCCTCCTGGACAATGGGCTGTCATAAGTAAGTACATTTCTGGGTGTTGATAGAATGTAGCTGTAGTATTACATTGGGATGAAACAGCTAGGCTTGAAATGACCTCTGGGTCAATAACCTAGTAACCTCCTATGATTGTCGGCAGCATTTTTTTTGCTGATACTGACCATGCATCCAAACACACACTACTCTGAAACCCTCAGAGTTGAGCTTGTCTTAGTACTGACTGGTTGAAGCTGGTATCTTGGGGGCCAATAGTGTTCCCGTATCTTGATATCTGGCTGCTAAGAGAAGTTGCCCCAAGTACCACTTCAAATCTGGGCAGACTGTGCTGCAGTCATATGGTTCATAAATGGGGGGGGGGCACATTCATATCTCCTATACAGACTAGCTGTGGATCTTTGACTGATTGCCCAGGAACTGAATGTAACACCCATAACCTCTTAGACTCCCTCATCAGAACTCTCCTGGACCTGAACGAGTGGTTGCAGAAAAGAGAATACTTTCTGGACATCATACACCAAAGGTGGATCTTTTTGCCTCAACAGAAAGCAGACAGCTAAACAAATTCTGGTCAAGAATCCAGCAGAGAGGGTTATATGGACAAGCAGACACCTTCTCCTTCATGTGGGTAAACCTGTTTTCTTATGCCTTTCTAACAATACCCCTCATCTTCTGGTTACTGCTAAAGGTGGGGTCAGACATGCCAAAATGATACTTATTGGTCTCATCTGGCTCAGGCAGCATTGTTTCTCCTTTCTATTGACTGTCAGTTATGGTGAAAACCAGGACAGACTCACCAATCATGGACCTTCTAACCCAGAACAAGGGTTTATCATTTATCCCAATATGAAGACTCTGACGCTAACAGCTTGGATATTGACTCCACTGATTTTATCTTACTCCCAGGATGTCTCATCAATTCTGAGAGAGAGCAGAAAACAAAGTACTAGAAAGTCATATACAGGCAAAGCTTTCTCTCTGGTGTTAGTCTAATTTGATTTTTTCTCTCTCTTAGGCAAATCTGAAGCAAATACTCTAATACCTCTCCTATCTCTTCAAATCAGGACTGTATTATTCCAGCATCAAGGTACACAGTTCTGCCATTTCAGCCTGCTTGCCTCTCCATTCTCCCCATTTATTCCCACCCCCACATGAAGCCATTTCTAAAGGGGATAATACACTTCAAACCACACAGAATGGAACCTGCCCACCCAGAACCTGTATTTTGTACTTGGAAAAACTTACTCTGCCATCCTTTAAACCATCAGCCTCTACCCCTTTTATTATTACTTGCATGGAAGACAGCCCTGCATTTAGCACTCCCATCAACTCAGCGTTTTTCAGAACTTCAAGCCCTTAAGTGCCAGGAGTCATTCGAAATCTTTCACAGGGATAGAGTCACCTTAAACCAGTCCATTCTTTATGCCCAGAGTGGTCAGAGAAGTGTCTTTGAATCAAGCCATTCACTTCACTGTGTTCTTTTCAAACTTCCAAAACAAAGGAGAAAGAGTATTACACTCAAGAATGTACACAGTCAACTAAGATTTTACCTTTACAGAACTAACTTTCCAAACTGATCCTGACCCCAGCTATCGGTAGCTTTTACAGATGGAAATCATAGTAAACCATATAGCAAGCAAGCTTTCTAAAATGGATTGCAACCTGCATCTTTTGTCACTTTCAGCATGGAAGACATCTTCCTGGCAGGGTTAGAGCACACTCAGCTAGACAGAGTCACCACAACCACCTTGTTAAAAGGAATTTCCATACAGACCATTCTAGAGGCTGCCAGATGGTCTTCTTTTCACACCCTCACCACCCACTGCCATATTGGGTTCATCTCTAGGTCAAGAGCTGGGTTTGACTCTACCATCCTCCTGAGTCTGCATTTTCCAGATACGATTTCTGTCCAACCACCCACCTAGAAGCTTTAGGAGTCTTCCCAAGAATCAGTACTACAGCACTGACTACAGTGAGTACATTCACATTTCTAGCTTACCATAACTGTTGATGTTCTGATAGATCAATGTTGCACCTTTTCCCACCCTCCTTCCCTTCTCTCTTGCTTACTTTAAATCTGATTGGAGTGGGTTCCCTCATCCCCATTCATCAGCCTCCAACCCCTACCTTTACTAACCCTTAGGTCAGAGATCCTGTGTCATAGTAAGGATGAATGGAAAGGTCGTGCTGCACATTGACAGTTGGACTCCTTAAACCCTAGACAGGAAAGAGTTGAAGATAAAAGCCGGCTAGTGCCCTCTTATCTCCTGACACCCAAAAGTCTGTCCACAGTGGATGTCTGTCAGATGAGGGATGATGAAAGACTGATATTAGAGCTGGCTACCATCTTCAGCATGGCAGGAGGTTCTCAAGAATGAGTACTTCAACACTGATCGACTCTAACATCAACAGTTATGGTAAGTTAAATACGTAACTGTACTTTCTTTCCCTACCTTCAGTCACAGTATCACAGATGTCTCTGGTGTGGGGGATGGGGGACATTGCAAGCGGCGAACAGTCCAAGGAATGTGGTCACAGCAAGAGACTTGCCTTTGCATCAGCGTTCTAGAGATGAGGGCAGCATTAAAGGCGCTTCAGGCCTCCCTTTCCCGGGCTGTGATTTCCATCCATACAGGCAATACTTCCATTGTATGGAACATAAAGAAGTGAGGAGGAACCCTATCTTCTCCCTCATTCCAAGATGCCATGAGAGTGTGGCAATGGACAATGCCTTCACAGTGCACTCTGATAGCAGCAGACATGCCAGGTCAGGCCAGATGTTCTTCATCTCACATTGCTGCAGTCCTTACACTTGGGTAGTCCGCTGTCCTCGGTCGGCCCGAATATCAAAGTATAAGGCTGACGTCGGTCAGGGCGCATTTGACTGACATCAGGACGTCAGGGTACAAATGCGCATGACCGACGTCATATCCTCAGTCTTTTTTGCCGCATGGTCCGATGCAGAAGCAGCATTGCAAGTGCCGGTTGGCGTTCTGAGATTGTTCGATTTAGAAGTTTCAGACCGAGTTCAAAGTTGGCTAAGTACCCCGTTGGGGAATATTTTAGTTTTTCTTGCCTCAGTCATTTACCGGATGTCAGAAAAAGTCAATAATTGCATTTCTTGTGGGAAACAGATACCGCATAGAGATTATCATACTTTGTGTATTCCTTGCTTAGGGCCTGAGCACGACGTTGTTGGCTGTCGCTCTTGTGCTAGATTTAATAAACGCACTATAAAGAGAAGGTTGGATTGTGCAAGGTTAGTCTTTGGGAAGCGGTGCAACTATAAAATGCCGCCGGATGCTCCGACGCTTCTTCGAAGAAGCGCAAGGACAAGGCAGTTAAACCTAGGCTAGAAGAACCGCCTGTACCAGACTCGGTTCTTTAGAAGTGTCGGTGGAGCGGTGGCTCCACCGGAGGTTTCTTTGTGTTCCCAGGGTGAGACCTTATTATTGCAAGATGTGGCCTCTCAGGAGACAAGTCAGGCTGAGGGGGCTTCTCAGGTTACTATACTCCCCTCCCTTCCTAAGGTGGCTAGGCCCTCTCCTTCTCTTTCAAAGGCTTCTCCCAGGGGCAGGCCAGGTTTAGCTTCAGTTGGTGTTACCCCTAGCTCTTCAGGTACTGTGCCCAAGAAGCATATGCTTAAAATGGCAGAAGATTTGATTACTTTGATTAGGGGTTCTATGCCCCCTCCTGATAAGAGACCTAGGGTGGAGCCTGAGCTAGGGAGTTTTGAGCAGGCTTCAGATGTTTCAGAGTCTTCGGCTGAAGACTTGCAGGAGTACTCTCCTTATTCTGATTCTGATGTGGATGATTCTACTCCTTCTGCTACTCCTCCTGAGGATTTTTCTTTCAGAAACTCTTCATTCCATGAGGGAGCATTTTAAGTGGGAAGGTCAGGACTTCTCTGATTCCAGGAAAAGGCTTAGGGAATTTCTGTTTTTACCCCAGCATAGGCCTTTGGCTATACCTCCTGTTTTGGATGTAGTGGAAGATGTTTTTACAGAGGCTTCTCTTAATCCTGATTCTTTGCCTCCTGCTCCTGTTAAGCCGGATAGGTATTACAGGGTGCCTGAAGCTCATAAGTATCTTTTTAAGAGTCCTAGGGCAGACCCAGAAACTGTTAGCCAGGGGCCTAAAGGTGTTAAGGCTTCTGTTGTTAAAAATCCAGTTCCTGCAGACAAGGAGGCTAGGGCCTTGGATAGATGGGGAAAGAAAGTCTATACTTCTTCCACTCTTGCTATGAGGGCTCTGAATTGCCAGTTTCACATGTTGAAATACCAAAACTATCTCCTTTCACAATTGAAGTCTAAAGTTGATGCTCTGGCAGTAGGTATTGATTGTAAAGAGTTGCAAGATTTAGTGCATGTTTCTGAACAGGTGGGTAAGCATTCTTTGCAATGTGGTTTTGATGCTGTACAGGCCTCGTCTAGGGTGGCTGCCACTGGGTCAGTTCTTCGCAGGCACGCCTGGCTGAGGGATCAGAATTTGTCTGAACATGTTAAAACAAGGATTTTAGATGCTCCTTTACAATCTGACGTGTTGTTTGGTCCTCCTGTTGAGACAGTTTTAAAGAAAATGGAAGACAAGGCTAAGTCTATGCAGACTGTTAAAGATTTTTGCAGGTCCAGCCTCCAAAGTTTAGTAGAAATTGGCCTACTAAAGGGTGGACGTATCCTTCTTATGATTCCCAGTCTAGGTGTAGATCTAGACGTGGTAGGGCAGAGCTCAGGGCTCTTTCAGGCCTAGAACAGGGAGTTCTCCTGCACAGGCTTCGGTGAGGGCAGGGGTCAGTCCTTTCGTAAGCAGACCCAATGACCTACCTTTTCAGCTGCCAGAGCCTGCTCGTCTGGCAGCACCTTTGGGAGGAAGGTTGGCACTTTTCAAAGAAAATTGGAGTTTAATTACCCAGGACAGATGGGTATTGGATATCATACACCACGGCTACAGGTTTTATTTCCATACCTTGCCTCCTTTCAAAGGCATGCCAGACGTTCCTCCTCAACAAAGAATAGAGGCTCACAAACAGGTTTCTCTGTTGCTCCAACTAGGGGCCATACAGCCGGTTCCTCTGCCAGAAGTGGGCCTAGGATTTTATTCTCGCCTGTTCCTAGTACCAAAGAAGGGGAACACGTGGAGACCAATTTTGGATTTATCTATCCTCAACACTTATCTGGACATTCCCAAGTTCAAAATGTTGACGTTGCAGCAGCTTTTACCTCTGCTGGGCAAAGATCATTGGATGGTAACTTTGGATCTCAAGGAGGCTTACCTTCATGTTCCTATCAGACTAAGTTGCAGAAAGTATCTGCGTTTTCGAGCTGGGACTTCTCACTATCAGTTCTCTGCATTGCCCTTTGGCTTATCTACTGCCCAGAGTGTTCACGAAAGTTCTGGCTCCAGTGATAGCTTTCTTCAGACTAAAAGGAATACAGATCTATCCTTATTTGGACGACTGCCTAATTCTGGCTCAAGGAAGGGAAGAGCTTCTTCATCATTTGGAATATGTGATAGCAGTGCTAAGATGCCTAGGGTATTCTGTGAACGAAATAAAGTCCAGTCTAGTACCCTCTCAAGACATGTGCTTTCTGGGTGTGAGACTGAATACAGCATCCCAGATGGCCTTTTTAACCCCGGACAAACAAAAGAGTCTATCCCTTTACTTCCATCAACTATCTCATCAGTCAGGGCTGACTGCAAGGACAGTCCTTCAAGCCTTAGGGTTCATGGCATCTTGTATTCTGGTGCTTCCCAATGCCAAACTGCATATGAGGAAGCTACAATGTTATCTCAAAAATGTATGGACACAGCACTGCCAGGATCTGGACACTGTCATTCAAATAATACCTTGCATTCAGAAGGAATTTTTGTGGTGGGCTCAGGAATGTCATCTAAACAAGGGACTCTCTGTGACCCGGCCAGAGGCGAGTCAGATTTTAACGACAGATGCCTCAGACAAAGCTTGGGGAGCTCATCTAAATGGAAAGTGGATACAAAACAAGTGGCCTGTCAGACTACAACATCTACATATCAACATGAAGGAGATGTTAGCAGTCCAGTTTGCATTAATAGCTTTCAAGGAGTTACTTCTTCCAGGACAGGTGTTGATTCTAACAGACAACACAACTGTCATGTGGTACATCAACAAGCAAGGGGAACATTCTTATCCTCTTTGCAGGCAAGCAATGATTTTGTGGGAGACTGCTCTCAGTTTACAGCTCAATCTTCAGGCAAGGTTTCTGCCAGGAGCACAGAACTCCTTAGCAGATGTGTTGAGCAGACGAATTATGGATCCCCACGAGTGGAAATTGGATCCTCATGTGTTTCAGAAATTGACAGTGTCATGGGGAACTCCAGACATAGATCTGTTCGCTTCTCCACTAAACCATCAGCTGCCAAAGTTTTGCACAAAAGGTTTCATCCCACAGCTTGGAGAGTGGATGCTCTTTCTTTCAATTGGAGCAATCTTCATGTGTATGCCTTTCCACCTCTGCCTCTCCTCCCAAAGGTACTTCTAAAGGTCAGACAGGACAAGCCAAGGATGATTTTAATAGCTCCAGATTGGCCTCGACAGCACTGGTACCCATTACTGAGAAGTCTAGTACGGAAGCCTCCATGGCCTTTGCCTTCGATTCCACACCTGTTGTCACAGGAGGACAGCCATTTGCTCAATGTCAAGCTTCACTCTCTGCACCTAACAGCCTGGCATATTCTGTTTTGAACCATAGTGGGCCTCCACTTCCTCAGCAAGTTTTGAATGTTATTTTGGAAGCTAGGAGGCCTAGTACAAGGAAAGTGTACGTGGATAAATGGAAGAGATTTTTATTTTGGAGTGCAGCAAAAGATTTTGATGTTTCTGGGCCTAATTTGAGTGTGGCTCTTCAATATCTTACTGAGTTACTGGACAAAGGTTTGTCTTTCTCTTCTATTAAGGTTCATGCTGCAGCAATTTCAGCTCACTATGATTGTGACCCACCATTGTTTTCTCATCCTTTGTTCAAGCAATTTCTTAGAGGGCAAAGAATATAAGACCCCCACGAAAAGCTCCTGCTCCTGCTTGGGATCTCAATTTTGTGTTGGAGAAACTCACTCTACAACCTTTTGAGCCTGCAGCTACTGCTGAGTTGAAATATTTATCATGGAAGACTGCTTTTTTGTTGGCCATTACCTCTGCAAGAAGGGTTTCTGAATTACAGGCCCTTATGGCGGTGGAGCCTTTCTTGATTTTCCATAAGGATAGGGTATCATTACGTACTAATCCTTCCTTTATGCCTAAGGTGGTTTCTAGTGTGGCTTTAAACCAAACTATTCATTTGCCTTCTTTTTATGCAAATCCCCAAAATAAAGGGGAAAAGATTTTGCACACTTTAGATGTTCACAGGCAGTTGCGTTATTATTTGGACAGAACTAAAGGGTTCAGGCAGTCTCAGCAGTTGTTTGTTTCTTTTGCTTTGAGTTCTCAGGGCAAGCCTGTGTCAAAACAAACTATTTCTAAGTGGATTGGGTTTTGCATTGCTTTCTGTTATTCCCATCATGGCAAGGAGATTCCAGCTGGGATTAGGCCTCATTCCACTAGAGCTACTGCCACTTCAACAGCTTTTGAGGGGTGGCAACCAAGGATATTTTGGAGGCAGCTACTTGGAGTTCTGTGCATACTTTCTCTAGGCATTATCACCTGCCACTTTACTCTAAGTCCAGGGCTGGTTTTGCCACTGCTGTTTTGCAGGGCATTTTGGCAGCTCCTGCTTCCTTGTAGTTAGCCATCCTCCCTTACCTCTGCTTTGGGATTCTACCCAAGTGTAAGGACTGCAGCAATGTGAGATGAAGAACATAGTACAGTTTTGTACCTACCATAAATGTAGATGTTCAAGATCCACATTGCTGCAGTCCAATTTACCCTCCCTCCTTCCCTCTGTAGTTAGAGGTGGTTGTGTGGGTTGGGTTGTACATATTGTGTATATTGTATATATTGTAATGCATAGTTAGTGCAAGGGTGGTTGGTTGGTTGTTTGCTGTCTTTTGGTTTTGACCTTTATTTTTAGGGTCTTCTGACATCTGGGGCAAGAAAAGACTGAGGATATGATGTCGGTCATGCGCATTTGTACCCTGACGTCCTGATGTCAGTCAAATGCGCCCTGACCGACGTCAGCCTTATACTTTGATATTCGGGCCGACCGAGGACAGCGGACTACCCAAGTGTAAGGACTGCAGCAATGTGGATCTTCGAACATCTACATTTATGGTAGGTACAAAACTGTACTTTTTGTAGTGGACATGCTCAGTCAATGTGTACCCTCATGCCTCAGAAATGGTCCCTTAATCATACTGTGTCAAACAAGATATTCAGCCAGTATGGTCAGCATTGCTGTGATTTTTGTGCATCTCCACACAGTACCTAATGCAACAACTACTTTGCCCTCATTCTTTCAGAGGGACAGACACCAGGGATGTTCTTTTTCATCCTTTGCCATTTCGGATACCTTTCACCCCCTCCCATTAATGACAAAATGTTATCAGGAATCATCCATGTACAAGGCAAAAGTGATCCACATAGGTTCCTTCTGGCCCAGGCAGATGTGATTCCTGATGCTCTGGCTTCTCCTAGTATGACCTTTCTTGTCACTGAGTCAACAGCCAGACTTATGGAGGCATTAGGGTTGCCAGCTGTCCGGTTTTTGACTGAACTGTCCGGTTTTCAGACAAATTGTCCAGTTAAAAAATTTAAACTCATGAAGTCCGTTTTTTTTTGTGCCGCCAGAGGAGAGGAGAAAGTAAATGTATCCAGCTCAAACGGGAGCGGTACGATACACTACTAGCTACTATATTCCTGGTAGCTACATAGTTTAGACAGTACATACATTAACTTAAGTGGCAGTGATGTAATACAAATGGACAAATTGTATTTTCTGCTATACGGATTGTAGAGATATCACTGGAAGGCAGTACTCCACGGTGGGAAAATGGTATTTTTTTAGCTATCATTATCCTACCAACTACCAAGCAGTGACAAAAGAAATCTTATAGCAAGATTTCAAATGCTTAAGCACTCTGCCAACATTGCCCAGTGTTGCATTGTAGTACACTCAGACTGATTTTAGAACTTCACCATGCAGTGTAATACTGCTAGCAATTAACACGTCCTGATTTGTATTATCCTCATCTACTATGTTGAACCGTATTCCATGAAACAAATTGTGCATCTTGCTTTTTGGGCACTTGCAGTTACCCAACATTATTTTGCTTTTACTTAATTCTGTCGTAAGGGACCACATTGAAAAATAAAACTATCTCTTTGCCATGTTCAGAAAATGGCAAGTGTGCTAGCTGCATGTGATTTCTTTTCCTACTTGCATCTTTCTTAGATCTAGAGGCTTGAGTCATCTTTCATTCAGTCTTATTGCCATTTTACAACTGCATAGCGGCAGTCCAGTCTGCATCTTCGTAAACTTGTATTAGAGCGCATTGTTGTAGGAAGTTACCTGTTTTAACCCGCAACTTTGGCGATATAGAAAAACATTAATGAAACTCTTTAAAGTATGTGTGCTTTTCTGAGATTATAGCGTATACTTTGAAAGTAACATAAAACATGTCACCTGTTAGAAATCCATTCATCCACAACCCCTTTATCCCATTTTTGCATATGTGACATGTAAAGAAAAAGAGTGGGAGGTCAGTCGGACCCAGTACAAGATCTTAAGTACTAGCATCTGAAATATCACACTAGGGGCAGTAACACTTAGCTCAATTGACCCCACCCAATACAGCAGCCAAGCGCAGCCAAGGATTGAAACTTCCTAATCCGTAGTACGAAACTGAAAATATGTTACATCTTATCAACTGTCTACCTGTCCCACGTCCTAGTACAATCAGTATTTGACAGAACTTTCAAAATGCAAGGAATGTTAAGATCATCATTTCTGAATGAGCAGTAAAGTGATGTTATTGACTTAAATGATCTTATGGGGTAAATCAAAACTTACAATTTTTAATAGCAAAGATAACTGCTTACATTTTTTTGATTTTTTTTAATCAGATTTACCCATGTGCAGGGGCTGTGCCTCTTGACCTTTTATCTCCATGGATCATGCATAATTAGGTTTAGGAACATAGAAAATAAATAACTGGAGAAAAATGCACCATATTGACACTTTTCATCAATACTGGTACTTACATCTGCAGCAGCCTAGCAGTGCAATTAGTGCATACTGTGTTCTTTTCTCCCAAGTCATCAAAGTGGGTGGTCCCATCAGCTGATGTCACTGTGATGTAACAAAATAGGTGGGGCATGGGCGGGAGAGGTGGTGGGAATGGGTGGAGTTATGTGTGATGCGTGACTTTAGTCCAGTTTTAGCCGCAAAGAAACCTGGCAACCCTAGGAGGCATACTATGCCAAAATTATACAGTTTTACTTCAAGGAAGGTGGAAATGAAGATGACCAGTAAATGCTGCCTTTAAAAAGAACTTCAAGTTGTATTCAAAGAACAAAAAGTAGTGAAAAATTACTGAAGGGCTGTAATCCCATGAGTGTGATCTACAAAACAGTCTCTACTTAAATACATATGACACTGTGGTATCAAGATTCCTAGGGGTCAAAAACTGTGATGGAATAGTGTGCGAGTATTATTCAGAAGCAATCTATGTAGCCTCAGTATCCAGAGGCTGGGAGGAAACCCTCCTGCAGAGAAGGCAGACTTGCACCTAGCCAGAAGTGGTTGAGGTAATGTCCCAGACAAATGCTGCAGCTGCAAAAGTGGATGAATTAAGTGCATATTCAAAATGTACGTTGATCAGCAGAGAGACCTTCTGTAGTGGAGACTTGTACTAAGTTCTTCTATAATAAGATCTGCTGCACGTTTCTGTCTCACCCTTGTGCTTGGGAGTGCACGGCTAAGGTTAGGGGAGTATGCCTATATATGCTCTGTCCTACTAAATGGAGCATGTAAAATATGTACCACAGAAAATGATGGGGAGGGGATCTGCATACATAGTGATGGCAGGAAGGTAGTAAACAGACACAATCATTAAACAGTATGCACAGATCAACTGAGATGTGTTCATGATATGGGCAACTTTGAGCACGTAAGTTTGCTGTATCTGACATTTGGAGATTTCATGAGATGGGCAACTTACTGGAAGAATCCTGAGAAATGAAACAAAGCTTCCAGGTAGACAACAGCTGAGGAATGGCCCATAGGTAAGATAAAAAAAAAAAAGTTGAGGCCTCCTGTAAAGATGCCAAAAGCAGCATGACTTCTCTTATCTTAGTCCAAGCAATGATGGTGTGATGAGATGAAAATGGTAGAAGGAAATACATTTTAGTTCTAAAGAATATTTTATAATGAAAGGCTAGAAGACCAGATATGTTTTTTTGCAAAAAAAAGAGCATTAAGCTCCAATATTCTCTGAGCAAGGAGATGGCTACCAAGAAAAAAATAAGTCAAGAGAACTTCAGAGGCAGTGAAATAAGAGATGTACTCACCTTATCAGCTGGTATGTGTGTGAGATATCAGCACTAGATTAACTGTTGAGTCATTGTCTGCAGTTCCTGCCTCAGTTATTTTTTACTCAGTTTCTGCTACGGAGCCACCTCCCATCTCAAACCATAACAATGTGCTGTGGGAAATGAGAGCATGTCTAGCCCCTGCATTTTCTCAGAATGACAGGCATCCTGTGAGTAAACAAAAACCGCAAAACAAGAAACAAAAATGTTATCCATGAAAATGCGCATCTACCTAATTTCCAGGAAATTACATACACAACTGCTAGATGAAGGGTTTGTGCCATTACAGGGACACTAAGGAAGGGTAAAAAGTTGTGTCTTTCAGATTTTCCCGGTTAGGGGTCGCCACAGCGGAACTCCGGTCTGCTAATGATTGGTAGTTGATTTTTACGTGCCGAGTTACCAGCCCAACGAAGGTACGCCCATTCACGCATGTCTCCACGCAGAAGACGCTCTAGCTAAGAATCGAACCGGACAGCGTCTTACTGTGAGGCGACAATGCTACCACAACACCTCCACTGCGGGTTTTTTAAGGAAGGGTAGAAAGTAACTGCCGTAAAGGTCCCTTTCATAGTTCAAATTACATGGAAAGTACTGCACTGTATTAGCGGGCATCTGCTGTGTGTTAACTGTTGAAAAGAATCCAAAACACAGTAGGTAAAATTCCTGAGAGGCCAGAGAGACAAAAGGCAGAAGACCAATCCTTTAACAATGAAGTGTGAAGAAACATTAGCCCTTAAATTCATGGACAAAGTAGTAATGAATATTGAAGGTGTGAAATAATGACCAAGTAGCCAAGAAACACTTTTAACACTGGAGGCATTTTTCAGAAGGCACAAGAATCAGCCATTCTGATGTATTGGCTCTTGACACCAGATCCTTCCAGTGAATGTCAGATCACCTAATGGCAAAATGTAATGCTGTAAGAAGTACATTCTGAAAGGAATTTATTAGCCACTTAAAGATCTTGTGTCTCAGGAGCAGAGGAGATGAATGGCACTTCCATCTTTCTAAACTCAAGACCTCTCTTAGGTAAAACCTAAGCTAGGGTCTATTTCCAAAATGTGAAATTTGCTTTTATCCTTATGGTTCTTGCCCTTAAAAATGAAGAAATGAATAGACTGGTTAATGGACAACTATTTATACCAGTTTCAGAAAGAAAAGTGGGTTAATTCCTAAAGTATACCCGGTTACTGTGGAAAAACGTTGTAAATTGGCCATATTTTATAAGGTTTTTTTTTTTTTTTTACTCGAGAATGAGGTAACAGCTGCAGGATGTGAACTGTACATATGTAAGAAAAGATATGCTTAAGACATGAGCTTTGTTTTCCTTTGTAATATATAAAAAGTATGTTAGGTTTGCAACTGTATGCTTCTGAGAAATTCAGCAACTATATACATAAACGATATACTGTACAGCTGATATGTATAAAAAAAATGAATGAAAAAAATGGAGCTATTTTGATTGACTACAGTTGTGCTGCAGTGGTGGTGCTGCGGTAGTGTTATTGCCTCACAGTTAGACGTTGGCTGTTCGATTTTCAGTTAGAGCGTCTTCTGTGTGGCGACATGCGTGAGTGGGCGTTCCTTCGTTGAAGGTTGTGCGTTAGGCCCGGCAAGCCAGCACATCAAAATCTACCGCCAATCATTAGCAGACCGGAGTTCCGCTGTGGCGACCCCTAACCGGGAAAAGCCGAAAGAAACAAACAGTACATTGTCCATATAGTATGTTTTGCTTGTCCTTGTGAACCGGGTCATGGCTAAAAAGGGTCTGCGGAACAGTTCACATACTCAGTTAAATAAAGTGAAACAGATTACAACCTCTTTCCAAGCAAATTCTTTACAGGACCACTTGTATCCAGGAAAAAAATACAAACACTCTGGTGAATAAAAAATAATTTTCTTTATCAGAGTCCTGACAGGAGGGAGAATGAATATACATGGTGTAAAAATTTCCCTCTTCCCTAGAGGGGAAATGAGTTTTATCTTCTGCCCTCATGAACCTTCACAGGTACTTGCAAATGTTTGCCTCACCATGCTCTACCCAGAGAATGATGCAAGATCGTTGAAGGAAGAGATATAGGCCTGCCCTGTTTAAATGTTTTTTCTGCGCTATATTAAAATACTTCCCTGTGCAAGATATGTAAATACAGAAAGGCTGCATCAAGAGAGGGACAGAATTAGATGTGGCTTTGGAGGATCTGGTCCACAAAGTGGTGCTTTACGTGGCTTTGTAACCTCAAAGCAAGAGGTTCTCTGGTTCAGTTCTTGGCCACACAGTTTTCATGTCCTCCCTGTGTTCCCATGGGTTTTTCTTAGGGTACTCTCTCGTCGTTTACATACCAAGCAGATAGGTGGAATGGCAACTCTAAACTGTATGAATAAGAAAGAGAAAGACTGGCCTTACAGTCTAATTTCATTCCTACATGGCAGGTGTTCATAGGGTCAATATACAAAGGTGGATGCAACCTGAAGCACTAAGTTGGATGTAGGGCATAGACTAACTAAACACTAGTGAAATGATAGGCTCATCCATCACTGCAGTCCCACAACCTAACATTCTCAGAGAATGCCAAACATATATGCCGCCAAAGGTGTTGCTGAGGTCTTTTCTTCTGGCAGCAAGTAAGGTCAACAAAAGAATTTTGATACTTTTCTTATCAACAGCATACCCTGTTTTGGGAAGTCATTTAAGTATTAGTCCCCTCCTTATACATCCTCTTGTCTAAAATCTCTGAACCATCTTTGGACTCCAGGCCCAGTTTTAGTAATCACAGACAATACCACATTGATGTGGTGCATAAATAGGAGAGCAAGGTCTTTCCCCTCTTGTAGCCTAGTTTTGTAGCCTGGGGTCTAGCAACACAGTACGGCCTTTTCTTCCAGGCTGCCTACATTTAGTCGTAGTAAAACATTGTTGCAGATAAGTTGATAAGGACCAGGACAGACTGTTAAGAATAGACATTGCTTCCAAGTATTTTAGGATTTGATCCATCTGTGTGGAACTCGCTCATGTAGATCTGTTTGCCTCCAGCTACAGCAGTCAGTTAAGGAAATTCTGCTCCAGGACTCCATGTTTACGGGCCCAGAAGACAGATGCCTTTTCCTTCTCATGGACAAGAATATTCCTGTATTGTTTTCCACCCTTTCTTCTGACAACTAGGCTGCTTCTAAAGATTCAGAATAACTCCCCAAATATAATTGTGGTGGCTCTGTGCAGTCGGGCAACCATTCTCAATCTTCCTTGCTTAACAGCGCTGATGGCAGTCGTCGGTCGGGCAGCCCGCCGATGCGACGGACTCCAAAACTACATCGGCTTCGGCGAGGGTCGCACTGCACCAGGCCGGTCGTTTGTTCCTCGCCAAGTATAGCCATAAGTGCGGTCCCATTTCACAAGTCTTTCTACTGTTTTGGCGCCACTACAGAAGCTTGCTAGCAGATATACCCGATTGTTTTCTTCGAGAGATTACTTGTACCCGAATACTACTTGAGGGCTTTAGAAGCTAAGGCCGTCGATTACGGACTTCTTACCTCAGCTCGGTTCTAGCAGCCTGTTAGGCCGTAGCCCCTGCTGGGAGCTCAATACCTCATAAAGATTTCCACTCTTACTCGGTCCGCCTTGTTTGGAAGCTGGAATTTGGCGTAACTTGGCTGTTATCTCTGTTTGACTTTACCGACGACTGAGCGGCAAAGTCGATTGAGGTTACCAGAACAGTTTTAGGTTCTGATGGTGGACCGCGGTATGCGTGGATCCTCCGACTACCCCCAAAAGCGACACCATCGCTTGACTTTCGCGGGCAGCGGTTTCGGCTGCTGCGCGGGCCCTCAAACCGCTAGTGTGTCGCCGGTTTTGGCGAACAAAGCAACTGCTTTTAGTACAGCTGAACCTCCTCTTGCAGCACACATCCCCCTGCCGCAACTCTTGACTGGAAGCCTCCACGCCATTGCCCACTACGCCTTTTGCCCAGAACTCTCAGTCTCCCAAGATGTCTCTACCCCTTGCATTGGTGCTGCTAGACCTCAGCTGCATCCCAAGAGCCAGCCTCTTCTGATGACTATTGCAGCAGAACTACTAAACAGTGCCTGTTAAACCCCACATCCACCTTGACCTCTTCAGAAGATCAAATGCTTTCTTTGATCATGATTTAGCTTTCTTTAATTAGGGGATCAATTTCCTCACGGCACCAACTTGCCTCGGCCCCAGAGACCCTGGGGCAGAGCCCATCCAACATAGTGTCTTCTAGTGCAGAAAAGACTGCTCCACCTGCAGCGAGCCAGCTTGAGGCTCCTTGCGCTATACGAAGATTCTGACTTCAAAGAATCCCATTCCATTTTTCAGACTCAGAAGAAAGACAGATGACTTAACCTTGCAGCTACCACAGCGAGAACAGTTCCCTCCTGTTCAACAGGATTTTTCAGACTCTTTCAATGATTGGACACGCTCTGCATTATCCACGGCACCCCAAGCCAACTATACCTCCTTAAAGGGTGCCCTCTGATTGGCTAAGGTCATACTCATCTCCACTTGCAGACCCAGAAACTATATCCCAGGGTCCCAGACAGAGGCTGGGGTGCAGATGCAAAAACCTATTCCTTTACTAAAGGGAATACGGGTCAGAAACTATATGGGGGGTAAAGTGAATCTGAGCAGACTCTCTCATTAGAAGCTATTAAATAACATGAAGGGAAACTAAGAACACTAGACAGATGGGTAAAGGTCTACACTAACTAAAAAAACTAAGCACTGATGCCAAACTATCAGTTTCACAAAATATGTATTAGAGATGGTAAATAACATACAACGGGTCAAACTAATACTAGTAGATCTCTGAATAAAGATGGTATTAGAGATGGTAAATGGTATGACAACAGGTTAGCAACCAATGAATGCATGGGAAGAATGATGCACTGGAGTTTAATTTAGATCAACAATGACAGGCACAGTGATAAGAAGGCATGCATGGCTTGTTTGTTTGGTACACCTGCCCAGCAGGTTAAATGGAAGAAAAAGAAGAAAAGGTTCACACTGTCAAAACTGTCAAGGAGGTGCCAGCAGGTTATACCCAAAAATGGAAGAAACTGCAAAATCTGTTCCAAACTGTCCCACTTTCTTGCACAAACAACGGGCAGGACGACGCGAAGTTGATTATGCGACAGAACCACATACGGGGCCGATACAGGGCTGAGAAGGCCTTAAGGCACAGACACAGAATTTACCACTTGCCACAGCACAAGCACGAGTACAAACCATCTATCAAGGCCTACCCTACCAGGAACAAATAGCAGCTCCTCTAGGAAAGGCCTCCTTATTTTTAAAGATTTGGCAAGATACGGCATTACATAACATGATTTTACAAACCAACCATCAAAGGTTACGGTTTCACTTTTCACACTTTACCAGTCCAAAGAGGAATGCCAAATCTACACCAAATAATCAAACTCTCGCTCTCGCCCGAAGTTAGCAAACGTAGAACATGAAAATTCCGGTGCCAACAACAGCAACAGAACAAGGAAAGGGCGAGGTCTTGGCTCCTGGTTCATTCCAAGAAAGGAGAAAAGTTGGAGACCATACCTGGATGCACTGCCTACAACAGGGGACAACAAAGCAAGCTGACAACCTGTGGACCTGGCACTCAACTACAACATTCAGTTACAGGCAATATTTGTACGAGGGAAGAACAGCCTCTAGCAGGAACCACTTGGAGATGGACGCTGCACGGACATCTTCAAGACCATCACCGAAGAAATGGGGAATGCCACAGATGAACCTATTACATCACCTCTCAATCACCAGCTCAAAATAGTATCACGGCACAAGAACTTCGCTTCATTCAGGCCTGTCCTACTCTCCATCAAGATACATGCATCAGCTATTTCAGCAGAATACAGCTTTGATCCCAAAACAGAGGGAAGAATACTGCATACCTTGGATGTACATAGACAGCTTCACTACTTACTTGGACAGAACAAAATAGCAGAAAGACTTTTGGCTGAGGCAGCAGTGGATGTCCTACTATTCTCATGTTGCACTATTCATAACCTTTGGGTTAGCCTCTACCTAGCAACCCAAACGTCCGGTCAGTATACAAAAGCTTTAGTCACTGCAAGGTACGTGGGACATCTGACATTGGCCATAGGGCGCATGGGCCATAAAAATGATCTGAACTTCTCTGCCGCCAGTTGAACATCAGCTCATCCTGCTGTCTCTGTTGTCAGATCCTGCTATTTAAAGTTAAGTACCCCTTTGGGGCTTTTATCTTAGTCACTGCATGCCTGCTCAGGTTCATGCCTTCCATAAAAGGAAAGTGTAGGTGTGGATGTCAGATGTCTCATAAGGATGCTTATGACCTGTGTGTATTCTGCCTAGCTCAACCACGTCCATAAGGCCTGCGTGATTTGTCAAGCCTTCGTCCCAAAGACTCTTCGCGGCCATCTGCATGCCCTTAATATCTATCCAGAGAACCAATGAATCAAACTTCTTGCTCTTGAGATGGAAGGGCCATCTGGCCATACTACCGAGACACCGAAAAATAAGGCCAAAGTTACCAGCAATGATACTACTGCTGCACCTCTTCCACCTGATGTTCCCCTTTCTGAAAGCACATCTGTTGAGGTAATGCAGATGGGTGCCAGCGACGAGGGGAGACCTTGGCTCACTGCAGATGCCCAAACTCATGCTTCCACCGCTAGTGAGGCTTCTGATCCAAGGCCCTCCTTAGGACCTACGGCCTCCAGGCCTGTTTCTTCTTTAAAAAAGAAACATAAATCCAAATGTGTGACTTCACACCTCCTGAGAACTTGCTTGATTGGCAAGCTTTCTCTCACTGTTTGTTAAATGCCTTTATGGCCGTTAGGCCTTCCATGGCTGCTTCTCCCCCAGCTGCCTTCCTGTTATCAACCCTAGGCCCCAGACTGTTGAACCTCTTCTAATAGAGGTCCAAGACCCTTCAGATTCCTCTTCTGAGGATTCTCTGTCTTATGCTTCACAAATGCCTTCCCCTCTAGGTCCCAGAAGGGGCAAAATTTCTAATAAAATGCCCTGCTGTGTAGATCTTGGTATCATTTCTCTCTCTGCAGACAAACCCTCCAGACTGTTACCCTCTACCTCTGTCCTTCTTTCTGATAAGGACAGCAAAACTATGGGAAGAATTTGCAAAACTGTGTATACCTCTGCCACTTTGCCATTTAGGGCCCTCAACTATCAGACACACATGTCTAAGTACTCTCTGACCCTTTTAACTTGGGCTTCAACGTTTTTAGATGACCTCCCTGATTCGGCCACAAATTCACAAATTTCTAACCTGATCTTCTTGTCCTCACAAGTGACAAGATTCTCAAATACAGTTATGATGCTGCAGAGGCCTTGGCCAGATCTGCAGCTTCTGCCTCAGTGCTCAGAAGGTACTCTTGGTTGAGGTTCCAACCCCTTCCAGACAATATCAGGGCTAAACTTCTAGATGCCCCCCTGGACAGTATTGCCTTGTTTGGGACCCAAGTGGCAGAACTTTTCAACACCCTTCAACAGAAGGGGAAAGAACTGCAGGACTTGAAACATTTGATGTTATGTAATCCTATCTCGCAGTAATTCTTGCTGGATGGGTTCGGAGCTGATCCTCTGCTCCAACTTGACTGATACTAAAGCTTGAGAACTTTTCCTGGCTCGATGCTATCCCCTATCCAGTGGTGCACCACTGCAACTCCCCAGATCTCGTTTGCGCGAAAGCTTCGAGGTTGTCTTCTTACTGGCTCGTTGGGTAAGTGAAATATTTTTGATATTTTTGACTTTATCTCTTCACCTTTCTCTTTAATAGTTTTTTCCTTATCTGAGTGATTGTAGTGAGTATTTGCTACCCCTGTCCCCTTTCTTAAGGATTGTATGGCCCGTTTGAGTTAGAGGGCCATAGTCGCCTTTTTAAATTAGAGGGCCTTTCCTCTGTGTGATAGGTTTTGTCTCCCCCTATAAAAAAAGTATATATTTTTCTTCTTCTTATAGTTGTATTATAGTTTTTTTTTATTGCATTGTTCTTTCTTCTCAAAAGAAATATGTCCAAGGATAAAGACAGAGAACGCAAAGAACACCACCCTTCTGGCTTTAAAAAATGTGATAAATGTTCTCAAAAAATGTCATTGACTGACAGTCACACCAGTTGTGAGTACTGTCTTGGGAGAGGCTCATTTGCAAGAACTCTGTACCTCCTGTCATGCCTTCAGCACCAGGGTTCTTAATGAAAGGAAAAGAAAACTTATAGATAGGGGCCTTATGACTAGTTCCTTCCAAGAACAGCTGGAACAAGGTCAGACAGTTCCTAAAAGTCATAAAATCTCCATCGGTTCCTGCCTCGGAACCAACGAAGAAATTAAAAGCGATGGAGCCGAAGAGTTTTAGGTCCGATTCTTCTTCTTCAGTCTCTGTGCCGTCTGTTTCATCGGGCAAGAGACAATCTTCTCTGTCGAGACACTCACCGATTTTGGAACAGGTTTCACCAACCTTAAGAGCTCCGATTTTGGAAAGGAGATCTCCATCTATCTCCACCCATTCCTCCATGACACTTTCTGATGAGGATGTAGAGTGGGTGATGAAGAGGTTGCTCTGTGACCCGGCGCTGGCAAAACTTTTAGCTCCTCCAGACCCAAAGGCTTCGGAGCCGTCCCATCTTCAGTCTACTGTTCCTCCTCCGACTGCTTCTCTCTCGGAATCTAATGTTTTGGGTCCTTTAGTGCTGGAACCTTTGATTCTGAGAATTCTTCCTGCTTCCTCAGAACCGATAACTCTAACCTCATCGGCTCAGTCTGGAGCCGAGGGGTCTAGCAGCCGATGCTCTCCGGTCGACTCCGAGAGGGATAGTCATGCCGTTTTTTCTTAGGAACTGACCCTCCCTCTTGGTGCTTTGGCTCGTGTGAGCTCGGCTCCCACATCCACTTCAGAGCCTGCCCCTTCTGTTATGAGTCGACCTTCTGTTTCTTTGGTGCGGGGTGGTAAGGCTTTCAAGGTGATAGTGAAAGCTTGTCTAGTGCTAAAGCCCTGTCATTGGACGCAGTGTTCCTCCAGCACACGGCAGCAACCTCTTCTCCCCTGCTTGCCCCTAAGCGTAGGGAACCAGAGCCCCAAGGAGCCCCCATCGGAGGTGTCCCCTCTTCCGAGACCTCCCTCGATTACCCCACTGGAGAGGTCCCTCAGAAGAGACTTTTGTAAGAGGAAGCACATTAACTCACCTGAGTCTGTCACTTCTGATACTGATTTGGACGAGTCAAAAGGGTCCCCAAGATCCCCTCTGAGGATGTCTCTTTTGCGGACATCTTTGAAATCCTTAGACAGAGAGGTGACTGGAAGACTTCTAACCCTACTGAGGACGGATCGGAGTAACTTGAGGCTTTTGGTTCCTGACCTTCCACATCCTGGGTGACACCGCCATATAATCAGCTGTTGGGGGTCATATCTCGGAAAGCTTGGACCTCTCCGTACACACTGGAGCCTTTCCCGAGGAGGCCAAACAAATTTATCACTGCTCCAGAAGACAAATCATTTCTAAGGGAGTACCTGTGGATGCTATGATGGTAGCAGCAGCCACGAAGAAGGAGTTTTCAGAGACATCCTCAAATATCCATCCTCCTAATAGAGTCTAGGATGATGGATAGGTATGGAAAGCGTACCTTTTTTTCAGCAGCCTTTATCTTACGATCGCTGAATTACCTATCCCATTTTACTAGGTTTCAAAGGGATCTCCAAAGGAGTTGGGAGATACCCTTCAGGGTTCAGTAGCTCCGTGATCTGCTGACAAGATATCTGCGCAGCTCTCCGCCCTTACCTCTATTGCGAACTCCTCCATGAGGCTGATTTCATGCACAGCTGATGGAGCAAGCAGGGAGGCCGCAGCAGGGTTTTCTCTTGGGAGACATTCCTAGATGCGTCTATGCAGTTTTACAGAATCCTTCAAGTCTTTGTTTACTAATGTCCCCTTTGATGGTTCAACTCTTTTTGGACCTCAGATAAGAGACTTTGACCAGGTGCGAGCAGGAAGGAAAAACCTTATCTGCTGTCAGAGTCTGTCTCTTCCTTCCTTCCAGACCCAATCCCAAGGGCCAAACAGGAGGGAAAATGTGGTTCTGTAAATCACAAAAAGGTTTCCCTCAAGCACAAGGTCAGCCCTTCGCTAGAGGCAGAGGGGGAGGTTATAATGGAAGGCGCCACACTCGCGGCAGAGGGGGTCCACAACACCAGGGTGATAGAGATGCTTTCTCTGACCGTCCCTTTCATCACCCGTGAGGGGTTGCCCAATTGTCTGTCTCTGGAGGCAGTTCGGGGTCGTTTCTCACTGTACCCAAGAGCCTGGCTACAAATTTTCCAAGATCGATGGGTACAAAATATAATTTCCAGAGGTTACCTGATTCCCTTTGTTTCAGATCCCCCTACAAATCGGTCTTTACCACATGTACCACCCAATCAAATAGACAGTGCAACATCAGAGGCCTCTCTTTGCTTCAAAGAAGAGTCATCCAAGAAGTTCCCACAGAACAAATAGGATCCGGAACTTACTCATGATTCTTTTTAGTTCCAAAAAAGACCGGGGACTGGAGATCAATTCTAGATCTCAGCAAGCTAAAGAAGTCTGTAAAAAAAAATCGAAGTTCCGTATGACCACTCTGCAGTCAGTTTTTTCATTTATCAGAAAAGACATTTGGATGTTCTCCATAGATCTTCAGGACGTGTACTACCATATCAAAATGGACAGGCACTCAAGAAGACATCTACGCTTTTGGCTGGGAGCCAGTCATTTTCAATTTTGAACACTGCCCTTTGACCTCACTACAGCCCCAGAGTATTCACCAAATGTATGGTAGTGGTCACAGCTCACCTGAGACGTCAGGGATTCCAGGTGTTTCCATACTTAGACTGGCTCTTCACTGCAACCACCAACTAATCCTAGCCAGGGATGAGACTCTATCCTTGTGCGCCAGATTAGGAATTAACAGTAAATCTAAAAAAAATCTGCCTCATCTTCATTGCAGCGCATTGTCTTCTTAGGCTCAGACATAGACTCAACCACTATGACAGCAAAACTGACTCCAGAAAGGATCGAATCGTTGCACAACCAAGTCAGATTCTTGCTGAACAGACAAAGTACAGGCCAGGATAGTTCTTAAAGTTCTAGGGACTATGGCATCCACCATTCTTTTAGTTCCCTTAGCCCATTTACACGAGAGTACTTCAGTGTCTACTATTTGCGTAGTGGTCAATGCAGGATCTACCCTTTTTCCACCAAATACTCATTACAAACTCCTGCAAGAAGGATCTAACGTGGTGGTTACATACAGATCAACTTTATCTAAGTCGTCCCATTGTTCTCCCTCAACACAATGCAGTCTTGACCACGGATGCTTCCCAGATGGGGGGGGCATTATCTGGGAATGACGGTCCAAGGTATCTGGCAGGATCACGAGAACCACTTGCACATAAATGTTCTGGAGATGAGAGCAGTGCTATACGCGTTGCAAGCACTTCACAGTTCTCTTCTCACCTGGACAATTATGATTCAGTCAGACATGTCTGTAGTGTGGTACGTAAACAAGCAAGGGGGAACCAAGTCTTACCCACTTTGTCGAGAGGCATAGAGTATGGAAATGGGCGATGGACACTCAATGCTTTCTGGTAGCAATGCACATTCTGGGGAAGTCCAATGTGATAGCAGATAAACTGAGTCGAGCAATTCTGATGCCTCACAATTGGTCCCTAAAAACAGAAGTTGAAGAAGAGATTTTCCGCAAATGGGGCCACCCTTGCTGTGACCTATTTGCTACGTACATGAATGCCAAATGCAGCAACTACTTTGACCTCATTCCTCATCCAGGGATGTAACCCAGGGACGCTCTGGTCCACAATTGGCCTCCGAGACTTCTTTATGCTTTTCCACCCTTTCCTCTCATACCAAAAGTGATTCAGAAAGCAAAACTGTTGAGAGTACCCTGATCCTCATTGCTCCTTACTGGCCTCGCCAAGTATGGTTCCTCTTCCTGTGGCCCTATCTCTTGGAGGAACCATGAATTCTGGAACCATCTCCAGACCTTCTGATTTACCAATGAGGACAGTTCCATCCTACCATCCAAACCCTGAAATTGACAGCATGGCTGCTCCAATTCCAAGAATAGCCAGGTGTATATCCCTTTTTTCTACCGTTAAACACATTCTCATTTCTTCCCACAAACCTTCCCCCAGGAAATTATATTCCAGCAAATGGAAAAGGTTTTCCATTTGGGTGGCTAAACAAGGCATAGATCCTTACTCAGCCCCCTTAAAGTCTATCCTGTCCTTCCTTGCTTCTGTTTTTCAAGAAGGAACTTGGAGCTGCTACCATTAGAGTTCAGTTGGCTGCCATCTCAAATTATCATTTTGGGAACATGGGAAATCCTGTTATGTCCCACTCTTTATGTAAAACCTTTTTGGAAGGAGTCCTTCTCAGACCTCCAATCAGGCAACCTCTGGAGCCTTGGGACTTAAACTTAGTTCTGACCTCATTGATTTCTCTGCCATTCTAACCATTTTCTTCATCCGACTTGAAGTTGTTGCCTTTGAAGACATTGTTCTTAGTAGCTATAACATCTGCTAGGAGGGTTTCAGTGTTGCAAGCTCTGACCATTCGACCTCCATACATTATATTCCATAATCATAGAGTTTCCCTAAGAACTAACCCTTCTTTCCTCCCTAAGGTATGCTCAGAACATAATCTAAACACAACTATCGAATTACCAGTATTCTTCCCAAATTACAGTAATAAATCCGAATACAGACTACATCAATTAGATGTCCATAGAACTCTCCGATTTTACCTGCACAGGACTAAAGATTTTAGGAAATCAGATCAGTTTGCTTGTTTCCTTCTCAGAGAAAAACAAAGGCTTGCCCGTTTCCAAGATGACATTGTTTAAATGGCTTTCAGACTGCATCTCATCTTACAAAAATGCTGGAAAACTACTACCTGCTAAATTAAAAGGCCATTCAAGTAGAGCAGTATCATCTTCGATATGCCTTCATTTGTGCAGCAGCTACTTGGGCAAGACCTCATACCTTTGCCACTCATTGCAAATTGGATTTGGCCTCCCGGGACATGTCATCCTTTGGGTTCACTGTGCTCAAGAGTCTGTTTGCTTGAGCCACCCAGGATAAAGGTGCTGGGGACGCTGTCCCATTCAGCAAGAATTATGGTGAGATAGGACTACATAACATTAAGAAGTTATGTACTTGCCATAACATTCCATGTTTGTAGTCCATCTTGCATACATTCTTGCATCCCACCCTTCTTCTCCCTTCCTGTATCCTGGAGGAACTGGTAGACCATCCATTATGCTGTCTGACCTTGTTAAAGTTGTCTGTCCACATAGCATGGATAGTAAAACAAAGTCCTTTTGTTTGTATGCACATAGTTATTGATAGTATAACTACTATTATGTATTTAGTTACTTTCTTGCAAACAAGATTTGGGGAGTTGCCGTGGGGAACCATGGGATAGGGGATAGCCTCGAGCCAGTAATACCTTTTGAGCTTTAGTATCGGCCCAGTCGGAGCCAGGGATCAGCTCCGAACCTATCCAGCAAGAATGTAGGCTAGATGGACTGCAAACATGGAAGGTTATGGTAAGTACATAACTTTTGTGGCAGTAATTCCTGAATTCCACTGAATTTACTCTACTAAGAACACAATTTATTAGAAAACATTCTGCTCCTCCTCCTGCTAGGTGCAAAAAGAGTTCCAGAAATCAGCAGCCACCTTCCAGACCTGCCCAGACACCAACCCAGTCTGTGACTACCCACCTCCTCCTCCATACCCTATTTCCCTTTCCCAGAAAGCATTACTTTAGACAAGTGGGTCTTGTCAATCATAGCAAAAGGTTATTTCATGACTGGGGCCATTCTTCCACTCTTCAGAGGCATCCCTCAGCCATCAAAAAACTCCAACTTTACTCTGTCGCATATCGCCTACTCAGAGGCGATCTCTGCCTAACATACAAAGCTATGTCATACCCAGAGCTGTTGGACATGCTCCACGTAAAGAAATCCCAATCCATCAGAGCTACACGCTCTAGGGACCTAAACATCGTCACCACAATAAACAGAACATGCTGGAGGGATAGATTCCTATTTCAGAGACTTCCCATGCTTTGGAACAAACTACCTATCTATATCAAACAAAGCTCCTCATTAGCACTCTTCAAGAAAAATCTTGATGATTGGATGGGAGATAGGAAATTCACCCCGGGGATCACTTCTGTGGCTCTGCTTGACAGGGGCACAGAAAAATCATTTTCTTGGGTGGCAAAAGCCAGGGTACCGTTTGGCTAGGCTTATATAGGCCCTAGGGCCAATAGCCCAGTACCTACCTATGAACCAAAGCACCAGCTGCCTCTATTCCAACCTGTCTTGCACAGTCTCCTCTCTCAAGGGACTATCCAACCAGTCCCTGCATCAGAAAAGGGAAGGGGCTTCTACTCCAGACTTTTCCTGGTTCCAAGAAAGGATGACCCATGGAGACCCATCCTGGATCTCTCGCACCTCAACCCTTTTCTTCAAGTACCTACCTTCTGCATGCTCATGCTTCAGACTCTATTTCCACTGTTAATGTTTCAGGCATTTTTGACGACCTTGGACATCAAAAATGCATGCCTGCTTATCCCCATCCATCCCAAATACAGAAAGTACTTAAACTTCTCTGTGGGTTCCTCGCATTTTCAGTTCTCTGCTTTACCCTTTGGACTATCTACTGCTCCAAGGGTGTTCTCTGGTTCCAGTGGTAGCCTATTACAGGGTCCAAGGGATACAGATTTTACCGTACCTGGGCAACCTCCTGATCCAAGCAGACTGTTGCAGTACCCTTGAGAACCATCTCCAGACAGTCTGTCATTTTTGTTCTGCAGTCTCTGGGTTTCACCATCACCTTCCCCAAATCCAGCCTAAACCCCTCCCAGGGCCAGGTCTTCCTGTGGTGCAGAATCAGGACAGACATTATGATTGCATTCCTCCCACCCCAAAAGCTGGAAAGCCTGAAGAAATACCTGTTGTCTGTCATCCACACCCCTGTAATGACAGCAAGAGAATACCCAAGACTCTTAGGGCATATGGCTTCTACAATCCCCATGTTGCCACTGACAAGATTCCACATGAGGAAACTTCAGTGGTACGTGAGGTTCACATGAACCCAACACTCTCACCCCTTGGACAACACTGTTCCCTTCCTACCATGCCTAAGAAGGTAGATTCTTTGGTGGGTGGATCAAGTCTCTCCTTCAGACCTGCGTTTGGGAACTGCTTTAGGCAGCTTGAAGGTGCAAGGCACATATAAAGGCCCCTTCAAGAGGAAGCACATCAACATCAGAGAGATGATGGCTTTCATCTTTGCACTGAGGGCCTTCCAACATATGCTTAAGTAAGGACCCCCTGAAGTTGTTCACGGACAACGCTACTGTTCTTTGGTATGTGAACAAACAGGGGGGAACAAGATCATGCTTGCTATGCAGACTTGCACTCCAGGTCTGGAAATTGGCAGTCCAGCATGGAGTCATTCTGCAGGCTGTCTATATCCCCTCAGCTCAGAATGCTCAGGCAGACATCTTGAGTAGATCCATGTCACAATCCCATGAATGGATGCTACACCGGGATGTGTTTCTGGATATAATCCACAGGTGGGGTATGGCATAGTTAGACCCGTTTGCCTCCCCTTAGAACAGACAACTTCCACAGTTTTGTACCAGGGCACCAAGCCCCCTAGTGAGGGTGACAGACAACCGTCTCTGTCTCATGGAAGGTGGATGTTTCTATACGCATTCCTCCCCTTGCCACTCTTACAGAAAGTCCTAATGAAAATTCAGCAGGACAAACCAAAAATTTTGCTGGTGACTCCCTTTTGGCCAAGACAGCACTGGTTCCCCCTCCTCCTGCATTTAGCCAGGGGCAGTCATCACAAGTTACCTCACAGAGTGGACCTACTCACACAGGACAATGGATCCCTAATCCTTCCTTTATTTGGAATCTGTGAACCTAACCCTGTGGGTGATAGAGTTTTGATTCCTTTCAGATACCTTTACTCTGAGGACTTGCTAAATGTCCTGCAGGAGGCCAGGAAACCCAATACTAGGAGATCCTATCTGTCCAAATCGAATAGTTTCTCCATTTGGTGTCTAAAATGACAGCTAGACCCATTTCAGGTAGAATCCTCAGGGTGCTATCTTATCTGTGTGAATTGTTGCAGGCAGGGTTGGCATATTCTTCCATTTAAGGCCCACCTTGCTGTGCTTGTCTGGCTCTTGTCCTTCCACTTGCTTCTAGACTTCAAGTGGAGTTATTCCTGAAAGGAGTTTTACACCTCAGGCCCCCCAGGAGGCCGCTTCCACCACCCTGGGACCTGAAGTGTGCTCACCATTGCCCCATTTGAGCCACCAGCTACAGCCTGTCTAAAGTACTGGATTTGGAAAACTGTGCTTTTGGTGGCCCTGACAGCAGCCAGGAAAGTATCAGAGCTCCAGGCCCTCATGGTCACCCCACCCTTTTTAATCTTCCATGGGGATAGGGTAATCCTCTGGACTAACCAGTCCTTCATGCCTAAGGTGGTCAACGAGTTGTCCCTGAACCAATGTATCCACCTCCCCACCTTTTTTTGCAACCCCAGAATGACCGTGAGAGAGTCCTGCATTTCCTTGATATTCACAGACAACTAAGATGCTACCTAGCCAAGACAATCCATTAGGAGATCAGAGCAGCTGTTTGTTTCCTTTCACCCCAGGGCTCTGGGAAAAGCAGTGACAAAGCACACTGTTTCTACCTGTATTTCCAAAGCCATCTCCTTTTGCTATACCTACCATGGCAAACACCTAGACTCTAACATTAAAGCCAATTCCACTAGGGCCATGACATCCTCTGGAGCCTTTTTCAAGGGGTTGGACACTGCCTCTATTCTAGAAGCAGCTATTTGGTGAAGGGATGGACAGATGTCCAAACACTGCAAACCGTAACACATCTCTAGATCTAGAGCAGGTTTTGCTAGGGCAATCCTACATGGATTTTTGGAAGACAGTTCCAAGCCTCCCTCTTCTTATTCCCTGTGACCTGTGGTACTCACCCAAAGGTTATGAATACTGCAACATGAGAATAGAAGGACATAGAATAGTTATATAAAATCATATCATAACCATAGATGTCCTTCTCTTCCATGTTGCAGTATTCTATCCCACCCTCCTACCCCCCCCCCCAAAAAAAAGGGAGGCTTTGCTGGTTGATTCAGGACTTGAGCAGCTATCCTGGGACTGGGGTCTGACTGGGGGGGCATTCAGTTCTGTGGAGGGCATGTACAGATGTCACTTTTATTGCCCACACACCCTATGGCCAAAGCCAGACGTCCCACGTACCTTGCAGTGACTGCAGGTTTTGTATACTGCCCGGATGTTTGGGTCACTAGGTGAAGGCTAACCCAAAAATTATGAACACTGCAACATGGAAGAGAAGAAAGGACATCTATGGTTATGGTAATATTTTACACAACTATTCTTTCTCCCTTCTTTTGAAAATGGCCAGAGGCATTTAACACAAGTTTCATCATAGAATGAGACTTTACTCACACAGGATGTGTTGTTTGATACACCCCATCCTTCAAAATCTTCACTTGACTGCCTGGATGATAACATTTTAATACCTTTTAGGCACCTTTTTCTGAGGACATGCATTTAGCATTAAAGGAGGCAAAGAAACTTGCTACTAGAAGATCATACATGAGTAAGTGAAAAACTTTTCTAGTTGGTGCAGTTCAAGAACCAGGACCCTTTTAGTTCTCAAACTCCTGCTATTCTTCAGCATTTGTGCATATTACTGTCCTCTGGCCTTTTAGGCGTGTTGCAATTCATCTTTCTGCCATATCTGCTTATCTGCCCTTAGATTCCCCTCTCTTCCCTACCTCAAGTGAAAGTTATTGAAAGGGATTTTACATATCTGACCACCTTGTAAGGCAGGTGGCTCCTCCTTGGGATCTTAATTTTGTACTGGACAGACTTTAACACTGTTTATTTTTTAACCTGCTCATGAGGCTGATTTGAAATTGCTACCCTTCTTGCAGTAATCAAAACAAGAGTATTTGATTACAAGCTCTTCTGGTGAGTTATCACGGTCTCATTTTTCAGTTAAGATAGCTACTTTGAGAACAATTCCTTCCTTTATTCCCAAGGTCATGTCTGAGTTTACATTGAGTCAGGCTATTCATCTAGTTCATAAGTGTTCAAGCCTTAAAACTCTCAAGGAATGTTATCTCTGTAATTGTTGGATCAGACACCATAGCCCCAGTCCAATCATCCAAAAACTTCTTAGATTTTAAAGACTGCACCTCTGGTATATTCAGGCAATTTATTCCATAACTGTACCATCCTGTGTGTCAAGTAAGTTCTATTATTTTTATTACGTAATTCTAAACAGAACTTTAAATTGACGTTATATACTGCCAAACCCAATAAAGGCAGGAAAAAAAAAGAATCATTGTACATCTTACCGGTAAATAAAAGTTGACCCCTAATATATCTGTAATGGAGGGTATAAAGACTGTCTGAAATGCATCTGTCTTTATAGCATAACTGCTTAATATCCAATTTGATGATGTCAGTTTTTATTGGTTTCTCGGCATATGGGTTCATATCAGATCCTTGGATCCACTTGGTTACATTTTACAGCTCATGGGTACTGCAAACTCTTGAGCTCCCCCCTTACCCATAATGCTCTAGCCCCCCTCCATACCTCAGCTCTCCTTTCCCGCCTTTGTGTACGGATGTGGTCACTGTTAGCTCTCGAACATTAGTGTTGTAATAAAGAGATAAATGATTTTTTTTTTGCTATCTTTAAATTACTATTTAAATTAACTAAAATTTTTATCTCCCTTATCCTATGCCTTTTCAATGTAAATGTACCATTGTTGGTATTTTTTGTTTTCTTTATGGTAGCTTTTATATTACCATTGATGGCAACATTTCTTTTCTGACTCCCTTTTTTGTTCTTTCTGTAGTACTGTTTAGAATGGGTTCAATAAATCCAGTGTGTGTGGGCATAAGATCAGTCTGTCTGATGCCCACAACTCTTGTGTATATTGTTTAGGCCCTGAGCATGTAAAGGGTGTCCCTTGACATCTGCAAAGCTTTTAACCCCCAGTGCTTTGATCAGAAGAACAAATGGATTTTGAAAGAATAACTTCTGACTTTTTCTCTGAATCACTGACTGGAGCTCAACCCTCCAAGGTAGATGAGAAAGAGTCCAGAAATCGCTAACTGGAACCTTCTGGAGTCTCTCTTCCTCCTCCTCCTGATCCGACAATGGAGCCAGCCTGGAAAATCTCAAAACAGTCAGATCCAAAGACCAAATCCTCTGATCTGACAGCTTTGGATGCAAGGTCTGCTTCATCAGATGTGGTTCTTTTGGAAATGAATTATCCCTCAGACTCGGTATGTGTTTTCTCTTGATCTGGCCCTTCCTGGCTATGATTCCCATTTTTTTTTTTTTTTTTTTTTTTTTTTTAAGAGAGAAGCCATCACTCTAGGTCTCCTTCAAGTGGCCTCCTCTTCCAATTATTCCAGGAGTCTGACAGAAGCAGATGTGGATTGAATGAGGAAGTTTCTCTTGGCACAGATTCAGATGTGAGTTCTCCCAGCTCTGACCTCTGAACAGAGACCTTCACTCACCCATCTTGGCCTCTCCAATCTGTCCTTCAGTTTTGGAGCCCTTGGATCTGAGTTTTCTGGGACCATCTGTATCGGATCTGAAGATTGTCATATCCTCTGCTCTTATACCTTCTCTGAGTGGACCAGCTCTGAGTCAGAGCCATATGACTCTCTGAGTCAAAGTGCCATTGTCAGATCTAAGATGTTAGAGTCAACTCCAAAGCTGTCAGAGCCCCCTCAACATTAGACAACTGGGCTCCAGTTTCTGCTTCAGATGGATTGCCTTCGGGTCAGAGGGAGATGACAGACCAGAAGCGTGCCTTCTCAGCTCTGTTGGCATCCTTCTCCCTGGGCATTCTGACTTTCAGAAGGTAGAGAGAGTGTTCTCTTCTAGAGGACAGACAATTGCCCTCATCTCAGATCTTCCTTCTGGATCCCATATGTCTTTGTGCCTTGAGCCTCAACCCTCTACTCCTGAGGGACAGCCAACCCATAGTCTCCAGGCTACCCAGCAGGGTATACTTGTGTATCTTTTGATACTTCTCCAGAGCTTCCCACTGAAGATGTCCCTAGAAAGAGAAAGTGCAAGAGTCGGCACTTGGACGTTCCTCAGGAGTCTTTCACAGAAGATACCAGTTTCAGTGAAGGGGAAGGATCCCTAAGATCACCAACTGATGACAGCTACTTTGGAGACATTTTGGAAATCCTTAAGCAAAGGGGTGGTTGCCCTACAGATAAACCCTTCTTAAGAGAAATTGGTATTCCTGGAGGCATTTGGGTCTGGCCCATCTACTTCCTGGGTGACTCCACCTGCCGGTGAGCTCATTGATTTGCTGTCTTGGTGGACATGGAAGGAACCCAATTTTGTTGAGCTGATCCCTAAGAGACCAGATATGATCCTGGCATAACCGAAGGGAAGAGTGTTCTAGAGCAAAGGAGTACCACTAGATGCCATGGTCATAGCGGTGGCCACAAAGAAAGAACTCTGAGTTCATCTCTTCACACCCCTAACAGGGAGTCTAGGACATTGGACATTTTTGGAAAGCGTGTTTACGCTTAAATGATTTTCACACTTAGATTGCTAAATTATTTAGCGCATTTCACCAGACTTGAGAGATTTGATTAAAGAACTGTCCAAATCTTTGTCAGGAGCAATAACTGCTGAGGCACAGACTGGTTATCCTATAGTCCATTGCAAATTCGTCCATGAGGCTCATTTCACATGCAGCTGAAGGTACTTCAGGGGAGCTGGGTTCAGGCATTTCCATTAGGAGACATGCCCAGATGCTCCTGTGTGATTTTGCAGAGCCCATCAGATCCTCCTTTGTCACTGCACCATTTGATGGATGTTCTTTGTTTGACCCTTAAGTTTGAGACAGTGTCCTGGTGTGAGCAAGATGGTAAGACTCTGTCTGCAGTGGGCAGATGTTTTTCAACTCCTCAAAGAACCTTCTCTAGGAGTCATCAAGGTGGGTGAAGAGTATGGTACAGAAAGTTCCAAGGTCCTTTCCTTGATGCGTGTGAAGTTAGCTCCCCCAGGGGCAGGAGAGGGGTCTCTAATGAAGACCCCATCTGCACTGCAGAGGAGACCCGCAGAACTAGGGGTCCAGATACTCCTCCTCTGACAGACCCTACTAGCGTTCCTGAAAGGAGGCCTGATTGTCCACCTCTGGAGACACTTGTGGGTGATCTATCCCTGCACCATCATAGAGCCTCGCTGGACATTACAAAAGATATATGGATGCAGAGTATTATTTCCAGAGGTTATATAATACCTTTTTCCCTACCCCCTCCTTCAGCACTAAACAAAATTCCCATTCTTCCACCCATTTAGAGGAAAGCAGCAGCTCTAGAAATAAGAAAGCTACTAAAAGAAAGAGTCATCCAAGAGGTCCCTCTGACCAGAAAGAATCCGGTGCTTACAGATTATGGATCTCAGCAATCTGAACAAATCAGTTCAATATACAAAGTTTGGATGGTCACAATTCGGTCCATTTTTGCCTTTCCTGCACAAGGATGACTGGATGTTCTCAGTATATCTTCAGGATGCATACTACCACATAAAAATGAATAGGCGATCCAAGAGATGCCTATGCTTCTGGCTGTGAGCCAGTTGTTACCAATTCAGAGCACTGCCCTTTGGCCTCACCACAGCCCCCAGGGTGTTCACCAAATGTGTGGCGGTAGCAGTAGCTCACTTGAGACAGCACGGATCGAGAGTTTTCCTTACCTGGCTGACTGGCCCATAACCATTCCAACTGGGCATCTATTGATCAAAGCAAGAGATTTTGTACTCCAGTTGTTCTGTCACCTAGGCATTATCATCAATCTCAGCACATCTCAGCTATAACCAACTCAAATGCTAGAATTCATAGGAGCCTTGTTCAATACTCTATCAGTGACAATCTCCTTTCCCTTGCCAAATGTACAGGCTATTTGGTTTCAAGTAAAAAAAAAATTAAAAATTCCTCACTATCAGTCGGACTGATTTTACAGGCTTTAGGGTCAATGTCTGTTCAGTTCCATTGGTAAGATACCATAAGAGAATTTTTCAATGGACCCTGATGACTCGGTGGTCCATCCTGTACCAGCTTTTGTCCACCCAGGTCAAAATAACTCAGGCATGCCAAAGGTACTTCCGGTGGTGGATTTGCTTAGAACAGATTTTACAAACCCCTTTCTTACTTCCTCAGCCCAAGGCCATAGTGACCACAGACGCATCCCAGTTTGGGTAGGGGGGTATTTCTTGGGAAAGACCGTCCAAGGTACCTGGTCCCCAGAAGAGGCCAACACACATATCAGTGTCCTAGAAATGAAAGCAGTTCATCTAGCATTACAGGCCTTCCAGGACTCTCTCCCTTCAGGGCCTGTTGGAGTTTAGACTAACAATATGTCACTAGTCTGGTGCATCAACAAACATGGAGGAGCCAGATCTTACCCCTTATGTCAAGAAGCTCAGAGAGTGTGGCAATGGGAGATCTCATCCAATCAATTTTTGATCGCAATGCATATTCCAGGGAAATCCAGCATGATAACGGACAGGTTGAGCAGGTCCATCCTATTGACTCTCAACAAGAAAATTGCAGAGAAGGTATTCCACCAGTGGGGCCAGCCGTGCTGCGACATCTCTGCATCTCCCCTCAACAAGTGCAGCAAGTGCTTTACCTTGATCTCCCCACTGCAGGAGTCACCAAGAGAAGTTTTCCTCCACAATTGCCCCCCCGGTCTCCTCTGTGCTTACCCCCCAACTCCTCTAATCCCAAAGTTTCTTCAAAAAGCATCTCTGTTGAAGAGCACAGTCATCCTCATTGCTCCCTATTGACCTTGGCAGATTTAGTTCCTCTTGCGTTGACCTCATCTAATTCATCCTCCTCGAATCCTGATTCCAGTTCCAGACCTTCTGTCTCACATGACAGACATGATACACCCTGAAAGTTTGGATCTAAAGTTGACAGAATGGTTTCTTCAATTCCATCGATAGCTAGACAACCCACATTCTCCTCCCCTGTCTGGCACATTCTTTTGTCTTCCCACAAAGCTTCCACTAGGAAAATTTACAAAAGTAAATGGAAATAATTTTTTGGTACAACAGAAAGACATCGACTCCTTTTCAACCTCAGTACCCAAAGTTCTTGAATTTTTGGATACTATTTTTAATGAAGTGGCCAGATCCTCAACAGTTAAAGTACAATTGGCTGCCACTTCTAGATTTTGTGTAGGAGTTGACAATTCATCCTTGGCTTTATTACGACTGTGTAAGGCATTTATAGAAAAAAACCTTTTTACTGAGATCCCCCCTTTAAAGATCCTACTCCACCATGGGATTTGAATTTAGTGTTACAAGCCCTGATTCAAGTCACTATTTGAATAGTCTGCAAGATGTGAGGGTTTTTTATTCAGAACTTCAAGCCTTATCTTCTAATTTTCCTTATCTATTTTTCATAAGGATAGGGTGTACTTACAAACCAATGTCCAATGAATCTTTGCTGTTTGGGTTCTGCCTCTGAGCCAGTGATTAATCCACCTACATAACTATTGAATCTGATGTCCTTTTCATTTTTCCTTGACGAATGGTTTACGGAGCCGATCTGCTGTTTGGATTTGGCTGCATACTTCAGACTTTGAATTCAACTCTCGAGCTCCTCCCTCTACCTATAATCC
This sequence comes from Protopterus annectens, assembly GCF_019279795.1. NCBI lineage: Eukaryota > Metazoa > Chordata > Ceratodontiformes > Protopteridae > Protopterus > Protopterus annectens. Next base: position 891,435,872 of record NC_056743.1, on the reverse strand, counting down.
CCTAGTCCATCTGCAGTACCCCATATTTAGTTTGCCACCATCTTGCTCAGACCTAGGCTCCTTCTTTTGCAGCATTATTTATAGATCTGATTATGTAAATTTTCATTCTATCTGTAACTGATGGGTTGGGATCTGATCCAACTTGGCTGTTGCTAAACTTCTAGCAACCAAAACTCTTGAGCTTCTCCCTTACCCATAATGCAACAACTCTTTGACCACAGATCTCATTTGTGGTTTGCGTGAAAGACATGGTTGACCTCACTCTTGAGCTTTAGATAAGTAATCATTAGGCGTGTGTGTCTGTGTGTCTGTGTGTGTGTGTGTGTGTGTGTGTGTGTGTGTGTATATATATATATATGTATATATATATATATATATATATATATATATATATATATATATATATATATATATATATATATATATATATATATATATATGTTTTTACTTAATAGTGTATATTTAGAATTTGTAGCATAATATTAGAAAAAGGCCCTGCTGGTTTTAAAAAGTGCATTGTGTGTGGGCACAAGCTTCTGATGTCCACACTAAGTGCAGTGCCTTTACTGCTTTGGGCCTTTACATTTACAGGAGGATTGCTCGATATGTCATGGTTTTAACCCAAAAACTTTACTTGAGAGGAAGAACAAACTCATAGGTTCATAGGTAGGTACTAGGCTATTGGCCCTAGGTCCTATATAAGCCTAGCCAAAGGTACCCTGGCTTTCGCCACCCAAGAAAATTATTTTCCTGTGCCACTGTCGAGCAGAGCCACAGAAGTGATCCCCGGGGTAAATTTCCTATCTCCCATCCAGTCATCAAGATTTTGCTTGAAGAGTGCTAATGAGGAGCTTTGTTTGATATAGATAGGTAGTTTGTTCCAGAGTATGGGAAGTCTCTGGGACAGGAATCTATCCCTCCAGCATGTTCTGTTTATTGTGGTGACGAGGTTTAGGTTCCTAGAGCATGTAGCTCGTAGGGATTGGGATTTCTTTAAGTGGAGCCTATCTAAAAGCTCTGGGTTTGACATAGCTTTGTGTGTTAGGCAGAGATCGCCTCTGAGTAGGCGATATGCAATGGAGTAAAGCTGCAGTTTTTTGAGACGGTCTGCATAGGGCATCTCTTTGAGGCCAGTAATCCACTTTGTGAGGTATTTCTGTGGCCTTTCCAGTTGCAGATGTCTTGTGAGGTACATACCAAAAGGAGCATTGTACTCTATAATGGGTCTAATGAGTGACGAGTAGAGGGGAAACAATTACCTCTTTTTTCCTGGATGAGAAACCTTTTGTGATGAGGTGTGCCACATAGAAGGATTTCCTGACTACTGTGGCGATGCGATTATCAAAGGAGAGACTACTGTCCACCAAGGCCTCATCACATTTTCGGTGTTAAGTAGACTACCACCTATGTGGTAGTTCATGGGTACTGAGTTAAAAGGTTTGCTCCCTTCTGCTTTCGGGGAGGCAGTATCTTGGGATCAGTCCCCCAAAAGTAGAGATTTGAAGCCGCCTTCTCTGAGACCATCTCAGAACAGTCCAGGAAAAGATCAAAGCTGGATCCGGCCTCACCCACTGGTCCAAAGAAAAAGAAAAAAATTAATGGACCCGACTTCTTTGGATCCGATGAAAAGTTACTGGATCCGACTACCTCCACCCCTCTTTCTCTACCCAGAACAAGATATTCACCATCCATTGGTCCAGTGCCTTTGAGTGCCTTCAGCATTTTTGGAGCTTGATCCAGGTCATCTTCCCACATTTTGACTCATTCTTCCAGAAGTTTGATGAAGAAAGATATGGAAAGAGTGGTGTGGAAGATGCTGTCTGCACAGTCAGACAGGTGTCTTATAGGCTCCTACCCCATTGGGTCATGAGGTTCGTCCTTCGATTACGCCCTCACTTGTAGTTCCTCCTCTGATTTCTTTAATTGTCCGAGTCCTTGAATCCAAACCATTTGGTTTGGTTTAAATCCAAAATTTACTCTTGAGTGCTCTGGTTCAGTTGGCTCTAGAAGCCTCTTTGAGCCATAGCTTCTGTGTCGATTCTGAAGTTGTCAGAGCTGTCTCTGCACCTTGAAGCTCTGGCACTGGATAGTTCAGCTCTGGCTTCCTCCTCTGGGCGATTGCTGTCAGAGTGTGGGAGGAATCCGGTCCAGAAGCTTGTCTTTTTGGAGCTGAGGTTTTATGTCTTTCCTGGGTGATCAACCTTCGAGGTCATGAAGAGGATGTTTTATGCCCCAGCAGAACGGACAGATCCAACCCCCTTGGATCTTTAGCCTTCTCCCCTGATGTCTCTGCACTCTGAACTTCATCGCACTTTACCACAGGGACAACCAGTACAAGAATTCCACACTTCCCAGCAAGTAAAATCTGAAGGTAATGCTACTCAGTGCTAGAAGTCTAAACCTCAAAATGCTCTCTCTTGAGGCACTCCTAAAAATGGAGAACATCGATATCTGTGCAGTAACTGAGACCTGGTTCAAAGTTCCAGAGAGCACAACAGAATGGCATTAAATATACTGATCCCAAGGATATTGCCAATATCCTGGCAGATAGATTTAGTGCCAACTTCACCCCCCTCTCACCCCCTAAAGGGCCCATCTCAATACCAAAAGATTGCCAAATTCCGATAATCACGGCCACGCAAGTAGAAACCACTCTCTCCAAAGCTAAGAATACAGCATCCATGGGACCAGATGACATCCCAGGCTGTGTACTACATGAACTACAAAATGAACTGGCACCTCACCTAAGTGTCATGTTTAATCATAGCCTCACCTCAGGCTTCGTGCCCACTAAGTGGCGCACAGCTACAGTTATCCCGCTCCACAAGGGAGGATCCACCTTGGATCCAGGGAACTACCGTCCCATCAGTCTGACAAGCCTGATCTGCAAGGACATGGAACGCATTATCATGGAACTTATAAACAAAGACATTGGCAACCTTCAAACACTGGACCCCACCCAGTTTGGGTTTGTGAAGGGCCGATCTTGTCTCCTGAATCTGATTGACTTTTTCGAATCAGTCTCCAGAGCTGTGGACGAGGGTAAGGTGGTCCACACAGCCTATCTGGACCTCGCCAAGGCCTTCAACACCCCCCCCCTTTGGAATCATAGATAAACTTACTAAGCTGGGCATAAATTCCTACATCACTCAATGGGTTGCCAAATGGCTAACTGACGGAACCCAGACTGTAAAAGTAGCAGACTCCAAATCCAGCTCCAGACAAGTGACAAGTGGAGTACCTCAGGGTTCAGTCCTGGGACCACTCTTGTTTGGCATCTACTTCTTTGAAGTACAGACCAACACTAAGGGACTCTGGCTAACAAAGTTTGCAGATGACTGCAAACTGGGAGCCAGTATTGAATCCCCAAATGATGTGGATATTCTACAAAAAGGTCTTACAGAAACAGATGCCTGGTGCCAGAGCCATGGGCTCAAGCGTAATGCCAAGAAATGTATAGTTATCCCCTTTGGAAAAAAACATGTACCCATGAATTACCACATAGGTGGCAGGACGCTAAACATCAAAAGTGTGATGAGAGACTTAGGGACACAGGTGGACAGTGATCTCACTTTCGATAACCACATCACCACAACAGTCAGGAAATCCTTCTATGTGGCACACCTCATCACTAAGGGCTTTTCATCCAGAAAAAAAGGAGGTCATTGTCCCACTGTACTCATCCCTCATTAGACCCATTATAGAGTATAATGCCCCGTTTGGTATGTACCTCACAAGACATCTGCAACAGCTGGAAAGGCCACAGAAATACCTCACTAAAAGAATCATAGGCCTAAAGCAGATGCCATATGCTGACTGCCTAAAAAAACTTCAGCTGTACTCTGTGGCATATCTGTTGCAGAAAAGAGGAAATCCCAGGATGCAAAAAACTCCCCTACCAGCCTCGGTAAGAAGCTGAGATCCCTCATAAGATCCTCCAAAGCTAGTTACGAAAATAAAATTGCCAAAGATTCCAAATTCATCCACAAGGCATTCTATAGCTATGTCAAGAATCTACATGACAATGCTCAGATCTGCTCTGAGCTACAACAGAATGGCATTAAATATACTGATCCCAAGGATCGATTCAGTGCAAACTTCACCTCCTAAAGGGCTCATCTCAATACTGAAAGATTGCCAAATTCCAGTAATAGTGGCCACACAGGTAAAAAAACTCACTCTCCAAAGCTAAGAATACAGCATCCATGGGACCAGGCGACATCCCAGGCTGTGTACTAAATGAACTACAAAATGAACTGGCACCTCACCTAAGCGTCATGTTTAATCATAGCCTCACCTCAGGCTTTGTGCCCTCTGAGTGGCGCAAAGCTACAGTTATCCCACTCCACAAGGGGGGATCCACCTTGGATCCTAGGAACTAACGCCCCATCAGTCTGATGAGCCTGATCTGCAAGGCCATGGAACATATCATGGAACATATAAACAAAGACATTGGCAACCTTCAAACACTGGACCCCACACAGTTTGGGTTTGTGAAGGGCCAATCTTGTCTCCTGAACCTGACTGACTTCTTCAAATCAGTCTCCAGAACCGTGGACAAGGGTAAGGTGGTCCACACAGCCTATTTGGACCTCGCCAAGGCCTTCAACACCATTCCCCATTCTGGAATCCTAGATAAACTTACTAAGCTGGGCATTAATCTCTGTATCTCTTGATGGATTGCCGACTGACTTACTGACAGAACCCACACTGTAAAAGTAGCCAACTCCAAATCCGGCTCCAGACAAGTGGAGAACCTCAGGGTTCAGTCCTGGGACTGCTCTTCTTTAGCATGAAGTACAGGCCAACGCTAAGGGACTCTGGCTAACAAAGTTTGCAGATGACTGCAAACTGGGAGCCAGTATTGAATCCCCAAATGATGTGGATATTCTACAAAAGGGCCTTACAGAAACAGATGCTTGGTGTCAGAGCCATGGGCTCAAGCTCAATGCCAAGAAATATATAGTTATCCCCTTTGGGAAAAAACATGTACCCGTGAATTACCACATAGGTGGCAGTACACTAAACACTGAAAGTGTGATAAGAAACTTAGGGACACAGGTAGACAGTGGTCTCACCATTGATAACCACATTGCCACAATAGTCAGCAAATCCTATGTGGCACACCTCATCACTAAGGGCTTTTCATCCAGAAAAAAGGAGGTCATTGTCCCACTGTACTCATCCCTCATTAGACCCATTATAGAATACAATGCCCCGTTTAGTATGCATCTCCCAAGACATCTGCAGCAACTGGAAAGGCCACAGAAATACCTCACTAAAAGAATCACAGGCCTAAAGCAGATGCCCTATGCTGACCATCTAAAAAAAAAAAAAACTCCACCTATACTCTCACATATCGTTTACTCTGAGGCGATCTCTGCTTAACATACAAGGCCATGTCATACTCAGAGCTGTTGGACATGCTACATTTAAAGAAATCCCAGTCCCTTAAAGACGCACGCTACAGGGATCTAAACCTTGTCATCACGATGAACAAAACATGCTGGAGGGACAGGTTCCTGACCTAGAGACTCCCCAGACTCTGGAATAGACTGCCCATACATGTCAAGCAGATCGCCTCTTTGGCCCTCTTCAAAAGGAACCTTGATGATTGGATTGAAAATAGGAAATTCACCCCGGGGATCACGACATTCGCCCTGCTAGATGGGTCCAGGGAAGTAAATACTGTGGGAAGAAATAGCCAGGGAATTCTTATGGCTAGGCTTGTATAGGCCCTAGGGTCGATAGCCTAGTACTAACCTATGAACCTATTTCTGTTTTTTCTGATACCTTCCTAGAGCATAACCCTGAGGAGATCCCTAGGAAGAAGTGTAAGAGGAAACACTTGACTCTCTAGAAGAGTCATTCATGAGGGATGAAGGTGAAGGCTTCTCTCTGTCACCTCTTTGAAATCCTAAAGCAGAGAGGTGGTGGGATGCCCAGCAACCCTTCATCCGAAGAGTCTGTATTCCTTGGAGACTTTCAATACTGGCCTGTCTGCCTCCTGGGTTACTCCACCCACCAAAGAACTTATTGAATTGGTCTCTCAGCTGGAGTGTAAGAAACCCATTGCAGTTGAACCCATACCCCGGAGACCAGACAAGATTATGGCACCCCCTTCGGATAAGCAGTTTTGGGGAAAAGGGTTGCTCGTTGCCATGGTTGCAGTGATGGCCCCCAAAAAGGAACTTGCTGAAAAGAATTCCAGTGTTCATCCTCCTAACAGGGAGTCTAGGGTGATGGACAGATTTGCCAAGGACGTCTATACTTCAGCGACCTTCGCCTTAAGGTCGCTGAATTATTTGGCGCATTTTACAAGTTTAGGAGATTTGATTAAGGAACTCTCATATACCCTGTCAGGATCCGTTTCTGCAGAGGTCCAGTCATCTTTGACTTCATTTGGGTACTCTGCAGTCTGTTTTAAATTCATCTGTGAGGCTTATTTCGCATGTAGCTGAAGGAACCTCAAGGGCAAGCGGGTTCAGGCATTTCCATCAGGAGACTTGCCGGATGCGCTTATGTGATTTTGCAGAGCCCTTCAAGTCTTCGTTCAACAATGCTCCTTTTGATAGTACGTCTTTGTTTGGCTCCAAAGTAAGGACATATTATCCAGTTGTGAGAAAGATAGAAAGATCCTGTGCCATGGGCTGGCTTGCGGTTTTACTCTCCTCAAAGATTGTTCTTTGGGATTCAGCGAGGAGATTGAAAGATGTGGTTCAAGAAATCCCAGGGTCCTTTCCAAGAAATGCATGGAGAAACTTCCCCTAGAGGAAGGGGAAGACTCCAGCGGTTGATGCCACCCCCATAGCAGAGGTGGCCCACAAAACCAGGGGTTCAGAGATTTTCTTTGACAGATCCTACCAGCACTCCTGAAAGGAGGCCCGATTGCCCACCTCTGGAGGCAATCTGGGTTTGATTATCCCTGCATCAGAGAGCCTGGCTAGGCATAACAAAAGATACTTGGATGCAGAGTATTATTCCCAGAGGTTATATAATGCCCTTTTCCCTTCCACCTCCAATCTCAAGAAAAATTGCCATCTCATTTATGAAAAAAAAAATGGGCATTTTCTTACCACAACTGGTATAAGCTCATTCAACTAGATCCATGGCAACATCATTAGATGTTATGTGATCCTATCTCGCCTACATTCTGACTGATGGGTTCGGAGCCGATCCCTCGGCTCCGACTCGGCACGCTTATGCCAAAGAGCGAAGTCTCTTATTGGCTGAGCTTACCATATCCCAGGATGCACCACTACCAGTCCCCCAGATCTCGTTTGCCGCTAACTAGCGAAGACGTGGTCTCGAGCTGGCTGAGCTGAGTAGTATTTAACTTACTTTTTTCTGTCAGAAATTTGCTGTTCCTATCATAAAAAGCTGTTTTAACGGCTACTCTGTGTTTTTGTGTGTGATTGGAGTTTTTTAGTGAAAAACTTGTAGTGTGATTGGGCGTTGGTTCTGATTTCAGGCCTCCTTCATCTGTAGGGCCTTTCTCGGTCAGTCAACCCCTCTCAAACCTTTGGGGTTTTAAGATCCCCTTGAGTTAATTGTTGTTACCGGATTGTTTATCTAATCGGCAGTTCTAACTGATTTTTGTAGTGTCAGTTAAGTCAGAAAGTCAAGTTAGGATAGTGTTGTTTTTGCTGTCAGAGAATTACTGCATTATTGTTATAATGTCTCGGAATCCTAGGCCTTCGGGCTTTAAAAAATGCACCAAATGTAATTTTAAAATGTCAATCACAGATGACCACTCTCTCTGTGTTTATTGTTTGGGTGCAAAACATTTACAAGAGTCATGCAGTGTGTGTCACGCTTTTTCCTCGAGGGTCCTCCAGGAGAGGAAAAATAAACTCATTCTTAAAGGCTTAATAAAACCCTCCTTTGAAGAAGCTTTAGCATCCTCTCCTTCTCCAGCTAAAGAAAGGCGTCGGCTCCGACCAGTCCGTCGGATCCGACCGCCAAAAGACATAGGCAGGCTTCTCCTTCGGCTCCAAGGACTTCGGAGCCGAGGGCGGAACGGTCTGCCTCGATGCCACCAGTCTCGACTCCTCTGGCTTCGGAGCCGATGGCTGGGGCATCGAGGCGGGTCACCTTCGTCGGCTCCACTGGTCTCGGAGCCGACAAAGGTTGCCCGCTCAGACACTTCCTCCTCGGCGCCGAAGTCCTCCTCGGCACCGATGGAAACTAGTGTGGGTATTCCTTCGGCGCCGATAGTCATTGAGTCGCCTCGGAGCCGGTCCCCTAGCCCTTTGGGGCCGTTGGAGAGGCCATCTCGAACCCGTTCAATATCCTCTAGGTCATCGAGGATGTCGGATTCGGATATAGACAGGGTGCTCCAAAGACTGTTCCAGTCCCCAGTCTTTCAAAAATTTGTTTCGGCTCCGACCCAGTTGGCTTCGGAGCCGATGGCCCATGCCCATGTCATTGCTATTCCTCCTCCGACCGCTTCGGCTCCGTCGGAGCAGGTGCTGTTGGAGCCGGTGGAGATCTTAGGGTCGGCTCCGACCCTTACTCCAACCCGGCCTTGGGTCCGAGTTTGGTACACGGACTTCTTCGGCTGGACCTGGGGTGATGTTTGGGACCTATGCTATCGGGTCCGAGCCTCCCTCGGTGCTTGCTGCGGGACTTCCGTCTGCTATCATGGCTCGGGACCGGACACTCCCAGGATTCTGGGGTCCGGCTTTCAGAGCTATGAGGAGTGCCTTGGCCAAGTCTTCTTGCCATCTCCCGGCTTTACCAGCACCTTCCTGGGCGTGGAGACTGGGTCTTTGGCAGTTCCCTGTCTGTAGGCAGCGGAGCCCCTGGGCCTGAGGTTACCCCCATGGGGGTTCCCCTCCTCCTGAGGGTTCTTCGGAGTTGTCTTCAGAGGAACCCCCAAGGAAGAGATCGTGCAAGAGGAAGCACGTGGACTCCTCCGAGTCTATTACATCTGACACTGATCTTGATGATGCGGAGGGGTCCCTGAAGTCGTCCTCGGATGATGTCTCATTTGCAGACATCTTAGAGATCCTCAAACAACGAGGCGGCTGGATATCCAAACCCCCCTCTGCTGATGAGTCAGTGCTCCTCAAGGCCTTTGGGGCTCAGCCCTCCGCCTCCTGGGTGTCTCCGCCCTTCGACGAGCTCCTGGATTTAGTTTGTCGGAGGGCGTGGGAACATCCAGATACCGTGGAACCAGTCCCTTCTCGTCCTAACAAATTTTTGTCTGCCCCACCCGAGAAGGAGTTCCTGACTAAAGGCGTGGCTGTAGATGCCATGGTGGTGGCATCTGCTACACAACAGGACGTGGCAGAGGCTTCAACGTCCGTCCATCCTCCTAATAAGGAGTCTAGGAGCATGGACCGGTACGGGAAGCGCACCCTGACTTCAGCGGCCTTTACTTTAAGGTCCCTGAATTATTTGGCACATTTTACCAGACTTCAGAGGGATCTGGTCAAGGAGCTGTCAGATTCCCTCTCGGGTAACCTACCTGAGCAGCTAGCCCAGTCGGTTAGCTCTCAGTTGGCTATCCTTACGTCAATTTCTAACTCGTCCATGAGGCTCATTTCATATGCGGCCGAAGGGGCGGGTAGAGCGGCAGGCACAGGCGTGGCTCTACGGAGACAAGCCTGGCTCCGTTTGTGTCAGTTTGCGGAGACCTTCAAGTCTTCCTTCGCCGACGCTCCCTTTGATGGGTCCTCTTTGTTTGGACCTAAGGTTAAAGACACCCTTACCCGCTGTGAGCAAGAGGGAAAAACTTTATCTGCCGTAGGTGCCCGTTATTCCACTCCCTTTCGGCCTTATCCCAAGGCTAAAGGAGGAGGGAAGATGTGGTTCCGTAAATCACGTAAGTTTTTTCCTCAACAGCAGGAAGATTCCCCCTCCAGAGGCAGAGGACAGGGAAATTTTTATGGGAGACGCCGTCCCAGAGGCGGCAGAGGGCCCCGCAATTCTGGAGACCGCGAGTCCTTTCGTGGCTCTTCAGCCTCCCACACCTCATGAGGGATTGCCCGGCTGTGCTGCTCCGGAGCCAGTCGGGTGCCGTTTTGCCAAGCACCTAAAAGCCTGGGAGTCAATCACTCAGGACAGATGGGTGCTTCGGATCATTGCCGGAGGTTACACCATCCCATTCACATGCTCACCCCCACCGTCCAAAAAAATCCTGGACCCACCACCCAGTCAAAGGGAAATTGCAGCCGCAGAAGCTTTAAAGCTGCTAGAAAAAGGAGTCATCCAACCGGTCCCCACAGACCAGATCGGATCCGGAAATTACTCTAGGTTCTTTTTAGTGCCAAAAAAGACAGGGGACCTGAGACCAATATTGGATCTCAGCAGACTAAACCAATCCGTCACGAAATCCAAATTCCGAATGGTCACGTTACAATCCATTCTCCCATTGTTGGAGAAGGATGTTTGGATGTGCTCCATAGACCTCAAGGACGCCTATTATCACATACCGATACATCAGGCGTCCATGAGGTATCTGCGCTTCAGCCTGGGAGACAGTCATTTCCAATTTTGTGCACTGCCCTTTGGTCTCACCACAGCCCCCGGGTGTTCACCAAGTGTTTGGCAGTAGTGACTGCTCACCTGAGGAGTCTTGGATTCCAAGTGTTTCCCTATCTGGACGACTGGCTCCTGACTGCCACCACCAGGCATCTACTAATGGACAACCTCAAAGCCACCATCTCCCTGGGTGCTACCCTGGGAATTACATTCAATTGGTCAAAGTCTGTCTTGCTGCCCTCTCAGCGCATAAGGTTCATAGGAGCAGAGATAGACTCAAAATTGATGCGCGTTTTTCTTCCTACCGAAAGGATTCAAACTTTACAAGGCCAAGTTCAAGCCCTGATGTCAAGATCCAAAGCCCCAGCCAGGATGGTCCTACAAGTTTTAGGTTCGATGTCTGCCACGGTTCTTCTAGTTCCTCTGGCAAGATTGCACATGAGGATTCTTCAGTGGCTATTGTCAACTCAATGGTCCTTTCAGGACCTTCCCCTCAATCATCCCATTATGATTACAGAAACATGCAAACGGGACCTTCGCTGGTGGCTTCAGACATCCAATCTAAATCAAGGAAGTCCTTTTGTTATTCCCTCTCCAGTGGTCACCCTGACGACAGATGCCTCCCAGACAGGGTGGGGGGGGGCATTGTCTGGGCAGGTTAGTTCAGGGCTTCTGGCTTCCAGAAGAAACTCTTCTCCACATCAATGTTTTGGAGATGAGGGCTGTACTTCTGTCCCTACAGGCCTTACACAAGTTTCTCCCTCAGGGCATAATCGCCATCCACACAGACAACATGTCGGTGGTCTGGTATCTAAACAAACAAGGAGGGACCAGATCTTACCCCCTTTGCAGAGAGGCCATGAGGGTGTGGGAATGGGCTGTAGCTACCAGCCGTTTCTTGGTAGCGACCCACATTCCGGGGAAATCAAATATATTGGCAGACAGATTAAGCAGAACAATTCTCTCTCCTCACGAGTGGTCCCTAAACGAAACAGTAGCAGCTCAGGTTTTCAGGAGATGGGGGATACCGTGCTGCGACCTATTTGCAACACCACTAAACACGAAGTGCAAAAGGTTCTTCTCCTTGACTCCACATCAAGGGGAAGCAGCTATGGATGCTCTAGCACAACCTTGGCCAACAGGGCTACTTTATGCCTTTCCTCCGATTCCACTTCTCTCCAAAGTCATTCAAAAAGCTTCTCAATTGGGGTCCACAATGATACTGATTGCTCCATACTGGCCTCGTCAGGTATGGTTTCCTACCTGCAGAAGCATGCAGTGGGCGATCCTTGGACTTTAGATCTAACTCCGGATCTGTTAATTCATCAGTCGGGACGACAGCATCAGTCCCTACACTCCTTGAAGTTGACAGCTTGGCTCCTCCACTTCCGACTTTAGTCAGAAGTCACACATTAGACCCGAAGTTATTCACATTTCATCTTCAGCCCACAAACCCACCACTAAGAAGTTGTACCTCAGTAAGTGCAAGAGGTTTGCTATCTGGGCTGAACTCAGGGCTTAGACCCTATCACTGCTCCAATCCCAGAGGTTTTGAAATTCTTAACATCCCTGTTTAATCAAGGATCTTCTGTCTCTACTATTAAAGTCCAACTAGCGGCTATCTCTAAATTCCACGAATCCATGGATCCTCCATTGATGAGCAGCAGACTATGCAAAACTTTCATTAAAGGTACGGGCCTGTTAAGACCCCCAGTTTTTCATCCTGCGCCTCCGTGGGATCTTGATTTGGTGCTTCGTGCATTAACATCTTCCCCTTCGAACCGGCTGCTACATGTGAGTTAAAATATCTGTCTTGGAAAACTGCCTTCTTAGTTGCAATTACTTCTGCAAGAAGAGTTTCAGAACTTCAAGCCCTGTCTATTAAACCACCGTACTTGATTTTCCACAAGGATAGAGTATCACTTAGGCCTAATCCATCCTTTGTCCCAAAGGTCTGTTCTAATCTCTGTCTCCAACAATCTCTAGAGCTACCAGTTTTCTTCCCAAAATTCTCCAATGAAGCAGAATACACTCTCCATAAATTGGATGTTCACAGGCAATTGCGCTTCTATTTAGACAGGACGCAGCAATTTCGTAAGTCAGACCAGTTGTTTGTGTCCTTCTCAGACAATAAATTGGGTAAAACCATCACAAAAGCTACTATCTCCAAATGGATTAGAGATTGTATAACTCAGGCTTATTCTTCATCGAATAAGCAACTTACAACATCTATCAAAGCTCACTCTACCAGAGCTATGGCGACTTCTATAGCTTTTCATTCCAAGCTCGCTATATCGGAGATTTGTGCTGCGGCTACTTGGTCCAATCCGCACACTTTTATTTCCCACTATAAATTGGATGTGGCATCTAAAGGCGAGCATCATTTGGTTCCACGGTACTCAGGAGTGTTTTCCAGTGAGCCACCCAGGATTCAGGTGCTAGGGACGCTGTCCCATCAGTCAGAATGTAGGCGAGATAGGATCACATAACATCTTTTAGCTATGTACTCACCATAACTTCAGATGTTTGGGATCCATCTCGCCTACATTCCTAATACCCACCCTCCTTCCCCCTGCCTTGGAGATCAGAAGAGATTGAACGGTTTTGAGTTCTACTGTTTTATCTTGTTTCATCTGACGATGTTATATAAGCAGTGCGTGCATGTGTGCATGTATGCGGACAAACTAGATCTGGGGGACTGGTAGTGGTGCATCCTGGGATATAGTAAGCTCAGCCAATAAGAGACTTCGCTCTTTGGCATAAGTGTGCCGAGTCGGAGCCGAGGGATTGGCTCCGAACCCATCAGTCAGAATGTAGGCGAGGTGGATCCCAAACATCTGAAGTTATGGTGAGTACATAACTAAAAGTTTTCCTTTCCAGAACGTCTATAGACAACATATGTGCAGCAGCAACTGGGCTACTCCCCATACTTTTATTACTCATTACAAATTGGATCTAGTCTCCAGAAGCAAACATCATTTGGTTCAACTGTTCACAGGAGTATCCTTCCTTAGAGTCCATCTGAGATTTTAGGTAGTTGGGGCTCTGTCCCATCAGATGAGGATAGAATAAAAATTGACAACATCAGATAAAGAAGTTATGCACCTACCGTAACAGTTCATCTGTGTTGGCCATTTTCATTCTTCCTCAACTTCCCGCCATCCAACCCCATCTTTTCTACTGTCCTTTATACTGCGCTCCAGATATACTTTCTTTGTGTGTTCTGTACATGCAGTTTTATATCGTCTTATTTATCCATGGTGAATATTTTCCTTTATGGTAAAAATCAGCAAACAAGATCTGAGGTAACGTAGGGTTGGTGCATTATGGGTAAGGGAGAAGCTCGAGAGATTTTGGTTGTCACAAGCTTTAGCAACGGTCGAGTCTGATCAGAGCATTGGATGAATGAAAATGGACAACACAGATGGAATTTTATGGTAAGCATATAACTTTTTTTTTTTCCCCTCAAGCTTTTTGTAAGTAGAAAAGTTTAACTCATTTATTTAGATTTTCTTTCTTTATATTATAATCCCTCCCTCTTAGAATTCATTTTTTCTGCATCAAGAGTCTCTGTACTAGTTTTATAGTAATTTCTTAAAATTTCCATTGCTGGTATTTTGTCTTTTCTGTACTTTTTCGATACCTTCTGCCCTTTTAAACAGGGTAGTTCTTCGTTAACATTGTTGGTAATTTTCTAAAAAAAAAAAAAAAAAAAAACTGTTAGTTTTTTTTTTTTTTTTTTTTTCAAATATATTTTTATTGAATTTTTCAAACTTTTCAAACATACAAAGGAAAAACTGTAAGTCATTGCGGGAAGCAGTAAAGTATAGGTATATATGTAACAGTGCAAAAACTATGCATTTAGAACACAGCAGTTATCTTACAGGGAAGCTTACATCTTAGAGACCAATATAAGCTGTAAAGACCCCCAATAACCTATTACAGTCAAAGTCTAGGGATACAAATGGAAAGTGGCTTGGAAGGAAGAATATATGACTGTCTTAAGAAGAAAGAAAAGTGGTGAGGAGGGTATAACCATAAAAAAACACCATGTATTTCTATTTATACCATATTTGCAACATATTTACACCATGGATGCCAGAGGATAACAAAATGATATAACAAAATATTTTATAAAATCAAAAGTTACCGTGTGATGGTAACAATGTCTAATGGTTATAGGGCCCGAAATGATACTGATGGAGGTTTTCCTGGAATGTAGTGTTAGAGACCCACATTTTGGAAGTTTTAGTTTGGATTAGGTCAAAAAGTCTACACCGGTAATTCTGAAAATACTCTTTTTTTTCTTTTTGTTATTATTGCATAACTTATGTGCAGATATATATTTGATTGCCATTGATGTAAAGTTGTCCCAAGCTATTGTTCAGGGATTGACCCAGTTCTTGGCTATAAAATATTTGAGAAGGGCACAGGCTGTAACACAGATGTGGCGATGGATACCCTTAAGAGATTTAGGAATAATATTTAAAATCATAGTTTGCCAAGAGAATGTGTTTTTTTCGTCTCCCATTTTTTCCAACTGAGTTCTGAGAGAACACCAAAGTTTGTAAATATTCTTACAGCTCCAAAAGATGTGAAGTATATCTACATGTGGGAGGGAACAGAACGGACAGGTTAGGTTTTTATTTTATCCGAATTTCAGTAAGACTGCTGGGGTATAGTAGGAATTTTTGTTTATCATAAGCTGAGTGTAAATTAGGTTTTTGAAGGGGGTTAAATTCAGGGTATTATTGATTGCTTCACACTTCGACTCCATAGAAATTTCTCCTTGTATACCGTCCCAATATTTGGAAAATAGGAATGAATGATTATACTTAATGCCTGACACAAGTTTATAGGTATTCAAAATAATTTTGTTCTGTGATTTAATGATAGATTGTGATACTATAATGTCTTGCTCCTTCAGTCTATAGTTAGAGAATTTTTGTTTTATAAGTGAGCTAATTTGCCTTAAGATAGGATCATATTTGTTAGGAGCACCAAATAACGCTTTGACCTCGGCAACATTTTTAGAGTTATAGAAGTGCCAAACTATGGCTTTCTTAACAATAGGGAAGTTTGTCAGATTGATCATTTTATTATTGATTTCTAAGTTAGGATTTAGGTGAATAGGTTGGAGAATGGGAATAGTATTATGTAAATTTAAGGTGGTCATCAGAGTTTGAAGGATGCGAATTTTGTTCTTTAGTGTAGGCAAGATCTTGAACTTGTAGTCACCATCAGGTGCAAGAAAAGGGACAGCATATGGATTGAGTTTTAATGAATATATGTAGTTGCATCAGATTTTGATCCAGGTTGGGTACCAAGTTTCAGCAGAGGGGTCATAGCAGGCTATTTGAATTAGACTGCTAGCATTAATGATGTAATATAAATTAAAATCCGGGAGACTTAAACCGCCTTTGTTCTTTGGGGTAATTAGATTCCTGTATGATATTCTGGTTGATTTAGGGAACCATAAAAACTTTGAGATTGTGGTTTTCATTTTCTGAAAAAAATTTTTGGAACGTTTAAGAAGATGGAGATTAAGATGAAAAAGGATTCTAGGCAAAATATTCATTTTAATGATAGCAGATTTTGATAGCAAAGAAAGATTGATGTTTTTCCATCTAGTTAGATAGTTATTTATCTGATCCCAGACTCTATATAGGTTTGCTTTTATTAGTTCTTGGTGAGGGTGTGTGAAATTTATTCCTAGGTATTTAATTGTATATTTGAGAGGAATGTCAGACAGGGGGAAATAATATTCTAAATGGTTTGCAGGTTTTAATGGAAAAATAGATTTAGAAGGGTTTAATTTATAATTAGCAGCCTCAGCAAAAAGATTAATAGAATTTCAAATTTTATGAAGATCGGTGTTGGGAAGCTCAAAATAGATGTTTAGGTAATCTGCAAATGCAGAATAATTTATATCAATGTTGAAGACTTTTGGCATATGGTGATAAGTCTTTTGTTTAACCCAGAGAAGGAAAGGAAAAAACTGTTCTTATTTTTCTGTTTTGTAATGTCATGGCCAAAAACCCAAAAGGCTTTAAAAAGTGCATGTCTTCTGAGCAGAAAATCCCTAACTCAGATGCCCACAAGAAGTGTGTGTATTGGTTAGGAGCAGCTCATTTAAATACAGGCTGCTCAATATATGCAGCTTTCATTTTGAGAGCATTAGCTGACAGGCGGAGTAAGTTTTGTCTTAAGGGTTTACTTCCTTCCTCATCTTCCTGATGTCCTTCTATTCTGCTGTTGCTGTATTCTTAAAATGTGGGATTCCCTGCCAAGGGAGGCCCGATGTCTGGCAAGTATACCAAAGTATTTAATTAACGTAAGGTATGATGCAAGTCTCACATATGCTTCTCACATATGTAGGGCATAAAAGCGATATCCGGACGTTCCATTCTCAGAACTTCTCTGCTACTAGTCTGAATGCCATCTTCAGTCGCCAGTCTGTTTGCCTGAGTTATTTCCTGGTGTATCAAGCTGTTCAGGAAAGTGCCCTGTTGGTGTTTGCTCTTTTCTGTTTCTGCTGCTTTTTGTTGTGGAGTTTAACATGTCATCAAGAAAAGGCAAATGCAAGTGTGGGAGACAGATTCCACATAAGGACAGTCACAAGCAGTGCTTGTTTTGCTTAGGGCCTACTCACGATCTTAAAACTTTCAGTATTTATAGGCCTTTGTACCCAAGACTTTACGGTGATCTTTCTTCCCTTGCAGTTTGCATCTCAAAGTTTTAGTGAAAGATGCTATGGAGGGAACTTCTAGGCCTGCCATGGAACCTTCATTGAAGAGAAAGGCCAAAAAAACCTTTGTCGGACTCTTCCACTGTTCATCCTACATTGGGTGTCTCTCTCGAGGCTGATGAAAGCCCAGAGGTTCTCCCAGTTCTGGGGTCGGATTGTTTGGGTGGGACTGTTTCAGAAGCTGCCATGGGTCTGGCAAGAGGCATGTCCTTGCAGGCATTGCAGACATCCGTTTCGTATGGTCAGGGGAACCAAGACTGATTATCACAGAAGGGCCTGAGGGGTTCCTCATTCTTGAGGGAAGAAGTTCTGATAACAGTTATTGAGTGTAGGCTGATGCCGGGTCCCTCCATGTTTCGTAAGGCGGATGTCCAGTTGAAAAAGAAGCAAAAAAATAAAGCACATTTCTTCTACCAGGGCCCCTCAAAGTGAATGGCAAAATTTTCCCAGGGCTTATTTAATGTCCTTATGGCTCTGAAGCCTCCTTCAGGTATCTCTGTCCCTGCACCTCCTTGGATGTCTTACCCTTCACAAGAGATTTGGGGTTTAGGATTCTTCTGATGAAGAGGTTTCTTTGGATGAGGAATCTTTTGCTTATTCCACCCAGATTCCATTCCCTGTAGAGTATAATTCTCTTAAAGAGGAATCTACCAGTCCATAATCTCCTATTGAGGAGATTACTTTTGGAGCTATCATTGCTACGATGAGGGAGTTTTTCAAGTGGGATTGCTCCCAAGTTTCAAATGTGCAAAAGGGGTATTATGAGCTCCTACAAATGGATTTTTCTTCACCATCTGCTGTTCCTTCAGTTTTGTCTGCTTTACTGGATGCTTTCTGTTCAGCATCCCAGGCACTGGGTTCCCAACCCCCTGCTTCTAAGAAGCCTGACTTTTTATAACGTGTCTGGTGACTGCAAATTTCTTTGCAAGTGCCCATCTGCTGACTCTTTGGTAGCTTCTGTTGCTTCAGAGAAGCCTTCCAAGTTACTGTCCTCCACTAAACAACTTCCTTCTGATAAGTAAAGCAGGATTATGGAAAGACTGGGAAAGAAGGTCTATACTTCTAC
Organism: Protopterus annectens; assembly: GCF_019279795.1. Taxonomy (NCBI): domain Eukaryota; kingdom Metazoa; phylum Chordata; order Ceratodontiformes; family Protopteridae; genus Protopterus; species Protopterus annectens. The sequence continues at coordinate 891,417,570 of NC_056743.1, read as the reverse complement.
TGCTCTTGTCTTTAGTTTTGTTAATTACCAAACTCATATGACTAGATATGTTTTGGCTGTCCTTTCAAAGGCTACTCAAATTATCTCTGACCTTTTAGAGTCTGAGGGCAAAACTTCAGTCTTGTCTTTGTTAGGGGCTTCCACTTAAGTAGGTTGCCATTCTATTAAGTGCAGCTATGATGCAGAAGGAGCTTCACTCAGAACTGCTGCTTCAGAATCTGTTTTGAGGAAGTATTCCTAGCTAAGGTTTCAACATCTGCCAGATGACATAAAAGCTAAGTTGATAGATTCTCCTCTGGATAACAGTGACTTCTTTGGTGGTGCTGCTGATTTGGTTAAGTCTTTGCAGGAGAAAGGCAATGAGTTACAGGACTTAACATGTTTGTTTCACCTGTGCCCAAGTTCCAAAGGAACTATCCTTTCAAGCCATCTTTTGTTCGAAGACAGGCCCGTCCTCCTCCTAAAAGTAAAAAAAACAAAAGTGGAAGGCTTCCTCCAGCTACAGCTACTCCGACGACTTCTGCTCAGAAGCATCCTTTCCTGACAAGCCAGGTAGTATCTGACTATCACACTTCTCCCAGCCTCATTCCTCTCTCACTTCATTATTCTCTGTCTCTCTTCCAGTTTGGTCAAGCATAACCCAAGATTTCATGATATAGAAATCCCTTCTTCCCTTTATGGGCATTCATCAGTCACCTCAGTAACATTTAAATTTATTCCCAGAGGTTTTTCAAGAACTGCTACATCAAGAAACTATTCAAGAGGTTCCACAGGCTGAAAGGGAAAATGGTTTTATTCCATAATGTTTCTGATGCCTAGAAAGGAAGGTCCTTGGAAACCAATTCTGGATCTTTCACACCTAAATACCTTTCTGAAGGTTCCTTCCTTTCAGATGATGTCCTTCATGGATGCATCTGCAGTCATAACAACTGGGTTGTCCTGTCGTCAGGCAGCCCTTCAGTCGGCCGGATTCCAAAGTCCGGGTCCGGCTTCGGCTGATGTCGCACTTCACCCGACGTCATCTCTGTTGGTCTTCGGGTATAAAAGCATCAGCCGACGCCATTTTCCTCAGTCTTTCTTGCCGCGTGGCGCCCGAAGCAGAAGCTGTTCGCAAGTGCCGGTCGGTCGGATCCAGAGATTACTTCTACGAATACTACTTGAAGACTTCTAAAGCTAAGTACCCCGTTGGGGACTCTTTCTTGCCTCAGCCGATGTCAGAAAAAGTTAACAATTGTTTAACCTGTGGGAAACAAATACCTCATAAGGATTTCCACTCTTACTGTCTGCCCTGTTTAGGCCCAGCCCACGACGTAGCAGCCTGTTCGGCCTGTGCTTCTTTCAACCGACGAACGCTTAGGCGTCGGTTGGAGTTTGCAGAACAGTTTTTCGGTTCTGATTTTGCGTACATTATGCCGTCGGATCCTCCGACTACCCAATCTGCCAAAAAACGCAAAGATAAAGACCGACACTCGCGGTCCGCGGTTTCGGCCGAAACCATGGTCAAGCAAACCGCGAGTGTCTCGGTTTCGGCCAAAACCGAGAAAACTGATCAAAGTACAGCTGAACCTATTCCTACAACTGAGGCCCCTGCTACAACTCTTGAGTCGGCCTCAGAAATTTTACCCACTATGGTGGTTGACTTATCAGACACCATCCCCTTGGATGTCTCTACCCCAGCACGTGGTGCTGCTAGGCCTCCAGCAGCCATGTCCATTAAGGCCTTCGCCAGGGCTAAAGCAGCCAAGACTACTAAAACAGTGCCTGTTAAACCCCCCACATCCAGGCCCTCTTCTAGTTCTCAAATGCTTACTTTGGCAGAAGATTTAATTTCTTTAATTAGAGGATCTCAATCTCACCCAGACAGGGCCTCTCAGCCCCCAGAGAAGAGACCTAGGGCAGAGCCCCTGAGCCAGTGTCCTCTGATGATTCTGCTGATGAATCAGACATAACTGACCAGCCAGAGGCTCCCTTCTCCAATTTTGAAGATTCTGATGCTGAAGAATCCATTCCAGCTGCTTCCCCACCAGAAGAATTCTCCTTTGGGGAAACCTTGCATGCCATGCGAGAACAGTTCCAATGGCAGCAACAGGATTTTTCAGACTCCAGAAAAGACTTAGGACCTTTCTGCACCTCCCACAGCACAGGCCCTTAGCTATACCTCCTGTTCTCTCTGTGGTGGATGATGCTTTCAATGATGTTTGCTCCGCTCCAGATTCTTTACCCCAGCCCCTGCCAAACCAGACAGATTTTACAGGGTGCCAGATACTCATCACCACCTTTACAAGGCCCCACTTGCAGACCCAGAAACTATATCCCAGGGTCCCAAGGCAGTAGCCGCGACCATAGCTAAAACCCTATTCCTTCTGAAAGGGAAGCAAGGTCATTAGACAGATGGGGTAAAAAGGTCTACACTTCAGCTACTCTCTCAGCTAGAGCTTTAAACTGTCAGTTTCACATGATACAATATCAAGAGTTTATGCTTGATCAGTTAACTAAAAAACTAACCACTGATGAATCTCTTGATAAGAAATATGTATTAGAAATGGTAAATAACATACAACAGGTTAGCAACCATTCCTTAAAATGTGGCTATGATGCACTGGAGGCTTCATTTAGATCAGCCATGACTGGCACAGTGATAAGAAGGCATGCATGGCTAAAGGAACAAGCCTTACCGGATCATGTTAAAGCTAAGTTGCTAGATGCTCCTATGGACAAGACAAGTTTGTTTGGTACACCTGCCCAGCAGGTTATGAAGAAAATGGAAGAAAAGGCAAAATCTGTTCAAACTGTTAAAGATTTCTTGCAGGTTCAACCGCCAAGGTTTAGCAGGAACTGGCCTGCCAAAAATTGGTCCTTTCCTGACTCCACAAAATTTCAAAGGGGCAGGAATAGACGTTCCAGAGGCAGAAACCAATCCAGAGGAGGTGCCTACAGAGGACGACAGTGGCAAGGTAACAACAGAGGCACAGACACAGCCACTGCCACTACATCAGCACAAACACAGTGACTTAACCCTAAATCCGCCTACCAGGGAACAAATAGCAGCTCCTCTAGGCGGAAAGTTAACCTTATTTTCAAAGAACTGGCACTACATAACAAAAGACAAGTGGATTTTACAAACCATAGATCAAGGTTACCGGTTTCACTTCCACACTTTACCAGTCAAAGAGGAATGCCAAATCTACCTCCAAATCAAAAAACAGAGGCTCTACACCAGATAATGGAGTTAGCAAACATGAGAGCTGTGGAAAGAGTGCCAACAGCAGAGCAAGGAAAGGGGTTCTACTCCAGACTATTCCTAGTTCCAAGAAAGGAAAAAGTTGGAGACCAATTCTCGACCTGTCCACCTTAAATACATACATCATTGTCCCAAAATTCAAAATGCTGACCCTACAGCAACTTCTTCCCATGCTGGGCAAGGAGTCTTGGCTGGTAACTCTAGATCTCAAGGAGGCATACCTGCACGTCCCCATTCGACCAATCTGCAGAAGATACCTCAGATTTCTTGCAGGATCAGAGCACTATCAATTCTCAGCATTGCCCTTTGGCTTATCTACTGCCAGAGTATTCACAAAATGCCTGGCATCAGTAATCGCCCATTGCAGACTACAGGGAATTCAAATTTACCCATACCTGGACGACTGCCTGCTACAAGGGGACAACAAAAGCAAGCTGACAACAGATTTACAAAGGGTCATTTACTTGCTACAAACACTGGGATACACAGTCAATTTACAAAAGTCAAGGCTGATACCATCCCAAACAAGGGCATTCTTGGGCGGAATTGGACACAGTAAAACAAATGGCATTCCTGACTACAGAAAAACAAAAGAACTTCCTCTTTACTTCTTGGCACTAACAAAACTGAACAAGTTAACAGCAAGAAAAGTACTGCAGGCCTTGGGCTTCATGGCATCATGCATAATCTTGGTCCCATTGCCAGACTACATATGAGAAAACTACAGTGGTACCTAAAGAATTTATGGTCCCAACACAGACACAGCCTAGAAACAGAAATCCCACTAATTCCATGCTTAAAACAGGAGTTCCTATGGTGGGCTCAGGCATGCCAGTCAAACCCAGGCCTACCCTTTCGCAGATGTCAAGCAAGCCAGACCATCACAACAGACGCTTCAGACCTAGGATGGGGCCCACATGCTGGACAAATGTGTGCAAGGATTGTGGACACAGGATCAACTTCACCTGCACATCAACCTAAAAGAAATGCTGGCAGTAAAACTGGCAATCCAAAAGTTCAAACCATTTCTCAAAGAGGGCCAGTTGATGATAAGGACAGACAACACCACAGTCATGTGGTACATCAACAAACAGGGAGGCACTCATTCATACCCCCTATGCAGAATGACTTTGGAGCTGTGGGCCCTGGCACTCAGCTACAACATCCAGTTACAGGCAATATTTGTACCGGGGAAAGACAATACTCTAGCAGACATATTAAGCAGAACCACCGCGGATGCCCACGAATGGAAGCTGCACCCGGACATCTTCAAGACCATCTCAAAGAAATGGGGAATGCCACAGATAGACCTATTCGCATCACCTCTCAATCACCAGCTCAAAAAATTCTGCACAAGGACATTCCACCCACTAGCATGGAAAGTGGATTCGCTCTCCTTCAACTGGAAAGGCCTAACAGCATATGCATTCCCACCTCTTCCTTTGATACACAAGGTACTACTAAAAATCAAGGAAGAACGTCCAAGGATAATCCTGATAGCTCCAAACTGGCCAAGACAACACTGGTACCCACTACTGAGGAGCATGTCTCGGAACAATATGTGGCCAATACCCCTGATGCCTTTGATGTTAACTCAGAACAACTACAGCATCATACACCCAAACCTAAAAACGTTGCAACTGACTGCATGGAACATCACATAGCTGCAGCCAATCCAGAACTTTCCCAAAGAGTTAAAGACATTATCCTTGAAGCACGCAGACCTTCAACAAGAAGGAACTATGCTGGAAAATGGAAAAGGTTTGTCATTTGGAGTACGGAAAGAGGAAAAGATGTGTCAAACATAGATATGCCTAACATTCTGGAGTATCTGGCGAACTTCTTCATTCAGGCCTGTCCTACTCCTCCATCAAGATACATGCATCAGCTATTTCAGCAGAATACAGCTTTGATCCACCTGTTTTTCGCACCCTTTGCTCAGGCAGTTCCTCAGAGGAATCAAGAATGTAAAACCTCCAAGGAAACCACCATTACCAGCTTGGGACTTAAACTTTGTGCTAGAAAAATTGACACTATCACCCTTTGAACCAGCAGCAACAGCAGACCTACAACACCTGTCATGGAAAACTGCTTTCCTACTGGCAATTACTTCAGCAAGGAGGGTTTCAGAACTACAGGCATTAATGGCAGTGCAACCCTTCCTAATCTTCCACCAAGATAGAGTGTCCATGAGGACTAATCCTACATTTATGCCCAAGGTGGTATCCAGAGTGTCTTTAAACCAGGCAATCCACCTACCTACCTTCTTTCCCAACCCACAAAACAGAGGGAAAGAATACTGCATACCTTGGATGTACATAGACAGCTACGCTACTACTTGGACAGAACAAAAAATAGCAGAAAGACTGACCAACTTTTTGTAGCCTACGCAACAGGAAGGGAAGGAAAAGCTATTTCCAAACAGACAATCTCCAAATGGATAGGAAATTGCATACGATTCTGTTACTCCTTCCATGGAAAACCAATTCCACAGAACATAAGACCTCATTCTACAAGGGCAACAGCCACTACCACAGCCTTCTTACGAGGAGTGGCTACCAAAGACATTATTGAGGCGGCTACTTGGACCTCCGTGCATACATTTGCCAAGCATTATAATTTGCCTCTATATTCCAGATCCCGAGCAGGGTTTGCCACTGCTGTACTGCAAGGGATCCTAAACACACCATAATCTACTTTTATCCTCCTCCCTAGTTGGCTATGGTATTCTACCCAGTTGTTATGACTGCAGATGCATCCATGAAGGACATAGTACAGTTTTGTACCTACCATAAATGTAGATGTCCGAACTGGATAGCATCTGCAGTCAGGATTACCCTCCCTCCTTCCCCTCTGTGGTACTCCTAGGGTGTTTACCCTCCTAATAGCTAGCTGGTGGGGGGGAGTCTTTTATGGTGTATTTGTTTGTATATATGTACATACATGCTTATTGTTGTGTTTACCTCTATCTTTTTGGAAACATTGGCATCTATCCAAATTTTAGCCTTCAAGAGGGCTACTGGCATCTGGGGCAAGAAACACTGAGGAAAATGGCGTCGGCTGATGCTTTTATACCCGAAGACCAACAGAGATGACGTCGGGTGAAGTGCGACATCAGCCGAAGCCGGACCCGGACTTTGGAATCCGGCCGACTGAAGGGCTGCCTGACGACAGGACAACCCAGTTGTTATGACTGCAGATGCTATCCAGTTCGGACATCTACATTTATGGTAGGTACAAAACTGTACTTTATCTGTTCAGACCTACTTGCCTTTACTCCTTCCTCAAGCTTTCATGGCTTCTCTGGATGCTAAGGATGCCTACCTTCACATACCTGTTTCAGCCCCTTTTTAGGAAACTTGTACGTTTCTCTGTTGCATCCTGGCACTTTCAGTTCTCTGCTTTGCCTTTTGACCTCTGTATTGCTCCAATGGTATTCACCAAATGCCTAGCTCTTCTGATTGCTTTTTACAGGCTTCAAGGCATTCAAGTATTCTCTTACTTGGATGATCTCCTGTTTCTAGCATCCTATCCTGAGTCCTTACTACAAAGTCTTCACTTTGCCATTACTCATTTACAAAGTCAGGGGTTTGCAGTAAAGTTCAATAAGTCTTCTCTAATACCTTCTCAAGATCATGTTTTCCTGGAGTGCAGGATTCAGATTGTGCATGTGTTGGCATCCCTGCCTCCACCAAATGCCTTTACTCTCATTTCCTCCTTCCAAAATCATCTTCTTCTGACATCTGTCACAGTCAGAGTTTTTGAGACTTCTGGGACTTGTGGCGTTCACCATCCCTATGTTAACTTTAGCCAAACTCCACATGAGGAAATTTCAGTGGTTCCTGAATTAGTCTGGCAATAAACATGCACATTCCGTAGAATTTACATTTCTCTTCTTTCCTGTGTAAAGAAGGAACTTTAAACACGAACGGCACTTCAAACCAGGAAATCAACAGATAAGACAATCCAAACCTGGGCGCAGGACCAAATGAATAAAAAGATTTAATCCAAGTATAAAAAACGATACACAAGAAGTAGTAATTTAAGCGCTTTTCGTCTGACTAGTAACAGACTTCTTCAGAACATAAGGAAATCAGACAAGGTGTGCTAAATTTAAATCAAAAAATGCGGGAAAAGCAATTAATATTTAAAGATATATACAATAAATTAAAAGTAAACTCTTATACATAAATGCAGGTTAATCTATATAATATTCTACACATAAATAAACCTACAGTTTTTAAAAATACAGTTTTTAAATTGTAGTTCACCTCATAAGGCTATTAAGTTTTAAAATACTCATTATGGAGCAGAATTCATTGATACCAGGAAAATTACTAGCATTAAGTTTTATCTGCCACAGGAGTTCTAGTTCTTCCAATTTAAAGGGGCTGGTCACTCGCATCCTGATTGTACTGATCTATAACTATAAATTTAAATCTGTGATCACAAAAGGAATTAATATGCTTAGCTAAAGCGTTATCAAGTTTTTTATGAGAAATAGCATATTGGTGTTCATAAATTCTGTCACGCATGTCGCATTTCGGTTTTACCGACGTAAAATGCGTGACAGTGAGTACATTTGGCTAGGTAAACCACAAATCTAGTATTACAATTAAACTTTCCTTTCAACTTGAAACAGTGACCATTAATGAAAAATTCATTAGTAATATCCACGTGTTTACACTGGTTGCAGTTCTCACATTTAAACATTCCAGTACGTGGAGGAGTATACTTTTTGCTCATTTGAACAATATTCTTAATATTTCTACCCTTCCTAAATGTCACAAGGGGTCTATTACCTAGTAGTTCAAAAATAGCGGAGTTGTTTTTTAATATGTCCCAATTTTTGGACAAAATGTCCACAATAAATTTAGATTGAGCACTATATGCTGTAGTAAAGGATCGCTGAAAACCACTAGCTTGTGGTACCTTAGTAACCTCTCCACATATACTATCACTTTGTAGTGTTAGTGTATCAAGAATCGGGAGGTCTGTTGAACGAACTTGTAACAACGGGGTGAACACTCTATTTTCTCTCTTATTTTTAACCTCACTTAAGTCTTCAACCAAGCGTTCTGGATAACCTCGATGGAGAAACATGTATTTTAAGGTGCTAATTTCATTGTAAAAGTCCTCATCTAGAGTACAAATACGAGATGCCCTCACAAGTTGGCCCTTTACAACAGATCTTTTCTGGTGGAATGGGTGGCAACTTGAAAAATGCAGAAGGGAGTTTGAATATGTTGGTTTTCTATAAACTTGACCTGTAAAACAGTGTAACTCTATGTTTTTGACCAACCAAATGTCCAGATAAGCTATAGTTTCATTACTAAAAGAGTGAGTAAATTTTAAAAATTCAGTGGTGGAATTAAAGTTGTCAACCATAGAATTGGCCAAAAGTTCATCACCATTGAACAAGACAAAAATATCATCTAAAAAACGAGTGTAATAGATGATTTTACCAAAATAAGAAGAGGAAAAGACAAAATCTATTTCCCATTGAGCCATTACAAGGTTCGCCACACTTGCTCCACATGGCGAACCCATGGCTAAACCAACCTTTTGTAGATAAAATTGGTCATTAAACAAAAAGTAGTTGTTAGTTAAAATTAGGTCAAGTAATTCCACTACTAAAGTGATAGTTGATGTTAAAGCATCATGTTTTTTCATAATCTGAGCCACCCATTCCAATGCTGTATTGTGAGGAATACACGTATAAAGATCTTTTACGTCTATAGTTAAAAAATTGTACTCGTTGTTAAAGGGCAATTCGTTAATCCTAGACAAAAAAGACCAGGAATCTTTGCAAATGTGGGATTCGAGGACTACGTACTTCTGTAGAATATTGTCTACAACTTTTGAGATAGCATAGGTTGGTGAGCCTCTCCCATCTATTAAGGGACGCATGGGGGGGTTCATGACATCCTTATGGATTTTTGGTATCCCAAACTGCTCCATAATGAGTATTTTAAAACTTAATAGCCTTATGAGGTGAACTACAATTTAAAAACTGTATTTTTAAAAAACTGTAGGTTTATTTATGTGTAGAATATTATATAGATTAACCTGCATTTATGTATAAGAGTTTACTTTTAATTTATTGTATATATCTTTAAATATTAATTGCTTTTCCCGCATTTTTTGATTTAAATTTAGCACACCTTGTCTGATTTCCTTATGTTCTGAAGAAGTCTGTTACTAGTCAGACGAAAAGCGCTTAAATTACTACTTCTTGTGTATCGTTTTTTATACTTGGATTAAATCTTTTTTTTCATTTGGTCCTGCGCCCAGGTTTGGATTGTCTTATCTGTTGATTTCCTGGTTTGAAGTGCCGTTCGTGTTTACAGTTGTTTTTATGGCGTCTGACTCTTCCATACCAGCCGGCGCAGATCCATCTACCGGACCAGTGACTTTGGGTTCCGTTACCTGCACGGATTTTACTCCTGTACCTGTGGTTCACCCAAGTAGTGCTGGGACTGACAAACAAAATACTACAAAAGAAGGGAGCGATAGCTCAAATAATGACTGTTTTTCAGTTCTGCTCAATAGGATTGAGCAGATTACGAAGAGGCTAGACCAACTGGATGCGGTGTTTTTTACACTTGTTAAAGCTCCGGACGTTCAGACAGGTAAAGAAATGTACGAGCGGGGAAGCAACAATGCACTGTCTAATAACATTAACTCCCAAGACAATCAACATGCCGTACGCGTTAGCGTTGTTGATGCTTTTAAGCAACAGCAACGAGCGGTGAGTCAATTTACAGTTTCAACACTTGGAAATAGCATTACACAGGGTCAACGGACAGTTAACCCAGATCAGGTTAATGCTACAACTGGTTTTCTTAATCGTTCTTTGACTTCACCTGGAAACGTTATTGTACCGGCATCTTCTTTGGAAGGGTTTCCAACAGTCTTTCAAGATACGCCAACAGAAAACATCAGGACGCCGTCACCACCGCTTAATGAACAAAACTTAAGGTCAGTTCAAATAAAAGACGGTGATAATTTTTCATTGACAGCATGGTTAAACAAAGGTTTTTGTCTTGGTAGTGAACAAAGTTCAAATACTAATAACCATCTTAACGACAGTATTGTGGAATCTGATATTGCTTCTAATCTTAAGTTATTGGACAGCTTACTGTTGAAGTACAAAAAAACTCAATTAGAGGTTACATATTTAAAAGAATGTCTACAATTAAAAATAGTACCTAAGGGGCTTCGAAAAGTACTATATCCTACAGGTTTAATAAAGGATTCTGACTTTTATGTTGAACTCATTACCATGTTCAACAAACACGGACTTGAATTAATTGAAGTTATGATTAAACACTATACAATTATGTCTGATAAAATACTGAGTTTGGTCCAAGATATAGACTTAAAAATTACCAGTGACTTACAGTTTGAGAGATACAGATTTGATTATAATAGAACTTTTGTTAGTATAAATCAACATCTCTCAAAACTAAGTAACAACAAGTTAAAGAAACTCGATCGAGATAAACAAGCTTACCAAATGGGTCAGGCCTTTCCAGTACCTCCCCCAGCACAAATATGGCAACTAGGCTATTCAATGATGAATATGGGGCCTGGTGATCTGAATACTAGTCTTGATCAAACACAGGCTGAACAGACAGTGGTTCAACCGGTCGGCCAAACTAGTCACCAATCTGAGAACTTACCTTGCTCTAGTAATTCACAACAATCTAATAATGAGACCCAGGAGGGTCCACGGAGAAGTGAGAGACTAATGAATACATCGAAGGTGAATTACAATTACAATAGTAGAACTGGTTGGCAAAGTAACTATAACCAGCAAAGTCGGACAGGTTATAACAACAGTATCCAGCGGGATTTTCACAGTTACAACTCTACGGGGGCAAGGCCGAAATATCAGAAAGCACAGAGACCACAGAGGTGAGTCTTACTTCTACAAACGATACTATTAGACCACTGGAGTTCGTAGACCCTAATCGACTGACGTCTCTACAATTAGACTCTGAAGCCTCTGCTTTTACTGAAGTCAGTCCCATTCAAGAACTTCTACAGGACTCTGTTGTTAGTGACTCCTTTTTGGAATCGAATTCAACTGACAACATTGATGACTCTGTGTTAAACTTGACGGCTTTATCTAATGAAGGCCCTGAAATCATATCCAATAGTAAAAATGACTTCAAAGTTTATAACTTTTCTGATAGTCCTTTATCAACCGAACAAGTTGATTTCCTTTCTAAAGGACTCACCTATGTACCTTGGTACAATATGGACATTGCAAGAACCATTGTAGATCTTAAAATGTATATTAGAAAGCTCAACTTAGGAGTTTATTTTATGGGTAATAATGCTTCCTTTGAACCAAGGCCATTTTCTATAGCCAGTACATTCAACCCGCCTCTTAATCCACTGTTACTTGTCTTTGAACAGATTTGTGAATTAGACCTGAGAAATTTAGTCAACACAGGAAAAGCAATGAGGGGACACACTTCGAGGGTTGAAAAGAGCCATCTTGAGTATATACAAACCCAAGACATCAGGATTTGTAAACCGGATAAAGGGGGTGGACTGGTGGTCTTTGACAAAGCCGATTATATAGAACGTATGTCATCACTATTGGATAGTGAGACATATTTACTTTGCTCTAGATCTGAAATCAATAAAGCGTACAACCTTATTAAATCCTGTTTACAGGATTTATTTATTGAAGGACGCATTGACCAGGCATTATTGGATTATGTTTGTACTACTTTCCCTAGGTTTCCAACTTTGTTTGGGATACCAAAAATCCATAAGGATGTCATGAACCCCCCCATGCGTCCCTTAATAGATGGGAGAGGCTCACCAACCTATGCTATCTCAAAAGTTGTAGACAATATTCTACAGAAGTACGTAGTCCTCGAATCCCACATTTGCAAAGATTCCTGGTCTTTTTTGTCTAGGATTAACGAATTGCCCTTTAACAACGAGTACAATTTTTTAACTATAGACGTAAAAGATCTTTATACGTGTATTCCTCACAATACAGCATTGGAATGGGTGGCTCAGATTATGAAAAACATGATGCTTTAACATCAACTATCACTTTAGTAGTGGAATTACTTGACCTAATTTTAACTAACAACTACTTTTGTTTAATGACCAATTTTATCTACAAAGGTTGGTTTAGCCATGGGTTCGCCATGTGGAGCAAGTGTGGCGAACCTTGTAATGGCTCAATGGGAAATAGATTTTGTCTTTTCCTCTTCTTATTTTGGTAAAATCATCTATTACACTCGTTTTTTAGATGATATTTTTGTCTTGTTCAATGGTGATGAACTTTTGGCCAATTCTATGGTTGACAACTTTAATTCCACCACTGAATTTTTAAATTTACTCACTCTTTTAGTAATGAATCTATAGCTTATCTGGACATTTGGTTGGTCAAAAACATAGAGTTACACTGTTTTACAGGTCAAGTTTATAGAAAACCAACATATTCAAACTCCCTTCTGCATTTTTCAAGTTGCCACCCATTCCACCAGAAAAGATCTGTTGTAAAGGGCCAACTTGTGAGGGCATCTCGTATTTGTACTCTAGATGAGGACTTTTACAATGAAATTAGCACCTTAAAATATGTTTCTCCATCGAGGTTATCCAGAACGCTTGGTTGAAGACTTAATAAGTGAGGTTAAAAATAAGAGAGAAAATAGAGTGTTCACCCCGTTGTTACAAGTTCGTTCAACAGACCTCCCGATTCTTGATACACTAACACTACAAAGTGATAGTATATGTGGAGAGGTTACTAAGGTACCACAAGCTAGTGGTTTTCAGCGATCCTTTACTACAGCATATAGTGCTCAATCTAAATTTATTGTGGACATTTGTTCCCATTTTGCTGACACTTTCTGTAGCATCCCAGGCACTGGGTTCCCAACTGCTTCTAAAGCCTGACTTTTTATAACGTGTCTGGTGACTGCAAATTTCTTTGCAAGTGCCCATCTGCTGACTCTTTGGTAGCTTCTGTTGCTTCAGAGAAGCCTTCCAAGTTACTGTCCTCCACTAAACAACTTCCTTCTGATAAGTAAAGCAGGATTATGGAAAGACTGGGAAAGAAGGTCTATACTTCTACTGCTCTTGTCTTTAGTTTTGTTAATTACCAAACTCATATGACTAGATATGTTTTGGCTGTCCTTTCAAAGGCTACTCAAATTATCTCTGACCTTTTAGAGTCTGAGGGCAAAACTTCAGTCTTGTCTTTGTTAGGGGCTTCCACTTAAGTAGGTTGCCATTCTATTAAGTGCAGCTATGATGCAGAAGGAGCTTCACTCAGAACTGCTGCTTCAGAATCTGTTTTGAGGAAGTATTCCTAGCTAAGGTTTCAACATCTGCCAGATGACATAAAAGCTAAGTTGATAGATTCTCCTCTGGATAACAGTGACTTCTTTGGTGGTGCTGCTGATTTGGTTAAGTCTTTGCAGGAGAAAGGCAATGAGTTACAGGACTTAACATGTTTGTTTCACCTGTGCCCAAGTTCCAAAGGAACTATCCTTCCAAGCCATCTTTTGTTCGAAGACAGGCCCGTCCTCCTCCTAAAAGTAAAAAAAACAAAAGTGGAAGGCTTCCTCCAGCTACAGCTACTCCGACGACTTCTGCTCAGAAGCATCCTTTCCTGACAAGCCAGGTAGTATCTGACTATCACACTTCTCCCAGCCTCATTCCTCTCTCACTTCATTATTCTCTGTCTCTCTTCCAGTTTGGTCAAGCATAACCCAAGATTTCATGATATAGAAATCCCTTCTTCCCTTTATGGGCATTCATCAGTCACCTCAGTAACATTTAAATTTATTCCCAGAGGTTTTTCAAGAACTGCTACATCAAGAAACTATTCAAGAGGTTCCACAGGCTGAAAGGGAAAATGGTTTTATTCCATAATGTTTCTGATTCCTAGAAAGGAAGGTCCTTGGAAACCAATTCTGGATCTTTCACACCTAAATACCTTTCTGAAGGTTCCTTCCTTTCAGATGATGTCCTTCATGGATGCATCTGCAGTCATAACAACTGGGTTGTCCTGTCGTCAGGCAGCCCTTCAGTCGGCCGGATTCCAAAGTCCGGGTCCGGCTTCGGCTGATGTCGCACTTCACCCGACGTCATCTCTGTTGGTCTTCGGGTAAAAAAGCATCACCCGCCGCCATTTTCCTCAGTCTTTCTTGCCGCGTGGCGCCCGAAGCAGAAGCTGTTCGCAAGTGCCGGTCGGTCGGATCCAGAGATTACTTCTACCGAATACTACTTCGAAGACTTCTAAAGCTAAGTACCCCGTTGGGGACTCTTTCTTGCCTCAGCCGATGTCAGAAAAAGTTAACAATTGTTTAACCTGTGGGAAACAAATACCTCATAAAGATTTCCACTCTTACTGTCTGCCTTGTTTAGGCCCAGCCCACGACGTAGCAGCCTGTTGGGCCTGTGCTTCTTTCAACCGACGAACGCTTAGGCGTCGGTTGGAGTTTGCAGAACATTTCTTCGGTACTGATTTTGCGTACATTATGCCGTCGGATCCTCCGACTACCCAATCTACCAAAACACGCAAAGACAACGACCGACACTCGCGGTCTGCGCTTTCGGCGAAACCATGGTCAAGCAAACGGAGTGTCTCGGTTTCGGAAACGGAGAAAACTGATCAAAGAACAGCTGTACCTATTCCTACAACTGTGGCCCCTGCTACAACTCTCGAATCGGCCTCAGAAATTTTACCCACTATGGTGGTTGACTTATCAGACACCATCCCCTTGGATGTCTCTACCCCAGCACGTGGTGCTGCTAGGCCTCCAGCAGCCATGTCCATTAAGGCCTTCGCCAGGGCTAAAGCAGCCAAGACTACTAAAACAGTGCCTGTTAAAACCCTCCACATCCAGGCCCTCTTCTAGTTCTCAAATGCTTACTTTGGCAGAAGATTTAATTTCTTTAATTAGAGGATCTCAATCTCACCCAGACAGGGCCTCTCAGCCCCCAGAGAAGAGACCTAGGGCAGAGCCCCCTGAGCCAGTGTCCTCTGATGATTCTGCTGATGAATCAGACATAACTGACCAGCCAGAGGCTCCCTTCTCCAATTTTGAAGATTCTGATGCTGAAGAATCCATTCCAGCTGCTTCCCCACCAGAAGAATTCTCCTTTGGGGAAACCTTGCATGCCATGCGAGAACAGTTCCAATGGCAGCAACAGGATTTTTCAGACTCCAGAAAAAGACTTAGGACCTTTCTGCACCTCCCACAGCACAGGCCCTTAGCTATACCTCCTGTTCTCTCTGTGGTGGATGATGCTTTCAATGATGTTTGCTCCGCTCCAGATTCTTTACCCCCAGCCCCTGCCAAACCAGACAGATTTTACAGGGTGCCAGATACTCATCACCACCTTTACAAGGCCCCACTTGCAGACCCAGAAACTATATCCCAGGGTCCCAAGGCAGTGGGCCCATAGCTAAAACCCTATTCCTTCTGAAAGGGAAGCAAGGTCATTAGACAGATGGGGTAAAAAGGTCTACACTTCAGCTACTCTCTCAGCTAGAGCTTTAAACTGTCAGTTTCACATGATACAATACCAAGAGTTTATGCTTGATCAGTTAACAAAAAAACTAACCACTGATGAATCTCTTGATAAGAAATATGTATTAGAAATGGTAAATAACATACAACAGGTTAGCAACCATTCCTTAAAATGTGGCTATGATGCACTGGAGGCTTCATTTAGATCAGCCATGACTGGCACAGTGATAAGAAGGCATGCATGGCTAAAGGAACAAGCTTACCGGATCATGTTAAAGCTAAGTTGCTAGATGCTCCTATGGACAAGACAAGTTTGTTTGGTACACCTGCCCAGCAGGTTATGAAGAAAATGGAAGAAAAGGCAAAATCTGTTCAAACTGTTAAAGATTTCTTGCAGGTTCAACCCCAAGGTTTAGCAGGAACTGGCCTCCCAAAAAATTGGTCCTTTCCTGACTCCACAAAATTTCAAAGGGGCAGGAATAGGCGTTCCAGAGGCAGAAACCAATCCAGAGGAGGTGCCTACAGAGGCGACAGTGGCAAGGTAACAACAGAGGCACAGACACAGCCACTGCCACTACATCAGCACAAACACAGTGACTTAACCTAAATCCGCCTACCAGGGAACAAATAGCAGCTCCTCTAGGCGGAAAGTTAACCTTATTTTCAAAGAACTGGCACTACATAACAAAAGACAAGTGGATTTTACAAACCATAGATCAAGGTTCCCGGTTTCACTTCCACACTTTACCAGTCAAAGAGGAATGCCAGATCTACCTCCAAATCAAAAAACAGAGGCTCTACACCAGATAATGGAGTTAGCAAACATGAGAGCTGTGGAAAGAGTGCCAACAGCAGAGAAAGGGAAAAGGGGGTTCTACTCCAGACTATTCCTAGTTCCAAGAAAGGAAAAAGTTGGAGACCAATTCTCGACCTGTCCACCTTAAATACATACATCATTGTCCCAAAATTCAAAATGCTGACCCTACAGCAACTTCTTCCCATGCTGGGCAAGGAGTCTTGGCTGGTAACTCTGGATCTCAAGGAGGCATACCTGCATCCCCATTCGACCAATCTGCAGAAGATACCTCAGATTTCTTGCAGGATCAGAGCACTATCAATTCTCAGCATTGCCCTTTGGCTTATCTACTGCAGAGTATTCACAAAATGCCTGGCATCAGTAATCCCATTGCAGACTACAGGGAATTCAAATTTACCCATACCTGGACGACTGCCTGCTACAAGGGGACAACAAAAGCAAGCTGACAACAGATTTACAAAGGGTCATTTACTTGCTACAAGCACTGGGATACACAGTCAATTTACAAAAGTCAAGGCTGATACCATCCCAAAAAAGGGGCATTCTTGGGGGGAATTGGACACAGTAAAACAAATGGCATTCCTGACTACAGAAAAACAAAAGAACTTCCTCTTTACTTCTTGGCACTAACAAAACTGAACAAGTTAACAGCAAGAAAAGTACTGCAGGCCTTGGGCTTCATGGCATCATGCATAATCTTGGTCCCATTGCCAGACTACATATGAGAAAACTACAGTGGTACCTAAAGAATTTATGGTCCCAACACAGACACAGCCTAGAAACAGAAATCCCACTAATTCCATGCTTAAAACAGGAGTTCCTATGGTGGGCTCAGGCATGCCAGTCAAACCCAGGCCTCCCCTTTTCCCAGATGTCAAGCAAGCCAGACCATCACAACGGGCGCTTCAGACCTAGGATGGGGGGCCCACATGCTGGACAAATGTGTGCAAGGATTGTGGACACAGGATCAACTTCACCTGCACATCAACCTAAAAGAAATGCTGGCAGTAAAACTGGCAATCCAAAAGTTCAAACCATTTCTCAAAGAGGGCCAGTTGATGATAAGGACAGACAACACCACAGTCATGTGGTACATCAACAAACAGGGAGGCACTCATTCATACCCCCTATGCAGAATGACTTTGGAGCTGTGGGCCCTGGCACTCAGCTACAACATCCAGTTACAGGCAATATTTGTACCGGGGAAAGACAATACTCTAGCAGACATATTAAGCAGAACCACGGATGCCGAATGGAAGCTGCACCCGGACATCTTCAAGACCATCTCAAAGAAATGGGGAATGCCACAGATAGACCTATTCATCACCTCTCAATCACCAGCTCAAAAAATTCTGCACAAGGACATTCCACCCACTAGCATGGAAAGTGGATTCGCTCTCCTTCAACTGGAAAGGCCTAACAGCATATGCATTCCCACCTCTTCCTTTGATACACAAGGTACTACAGAAAATCAAGGAAGAGCGTCCAAGGATAATCCTGATAGCTCCAAACTGGCCAAGACAACACTGGTACCCACTACTGAGGAGCATGTCTCGAACAATATGTGGCCAATACCCTGATGCCTTTGATGTTAACTCAGAACAACTACAGCATCATACATCCAAACCTAAAAGCGTTGCAACTGACTGCATGGAACATCACATAGCTGCAGCAATCCAGAACTTTCCCAAAGAGTTAAAGACATTATCCTTGAAACGCAGACCTTCAACAAGAAGGAACTATGCTGGAAAATGGAAAAGGTTTGTCATTTGGAGTCGGAAAGAGGAAAAGATGTGTCAAACATAGATATGCACATTTGGATATTGGCAATTCTTCTTCAGGCCTGTCTACTCCTCCATAAATCTGTTCAGTATTTAGAGAATACAGCTTTGATCATGTTTTTCACTTTCTAGGCAGTTTGAGGAACAAAATAAAACCCCCAAGAACCCCATCTCCATTGGGACTTAAACTTTTGCTAAAAAATTGAACATATTTACCAGAACGGCCTCAACACATTTGCAAAGACTCCTGGTCTTTTTTGTCTAGGATTAATGAATTGCCCTTTAACAATGAGTACAATTTTTTAACTATAGACGTAAAAGATCTTTATACGTGTATTCCTCACAATACAGCATTGGAATGGGTGGCTCAGATTATGAAAAAACATGATGCTTTAACATCAACTATCACTTTAGTAGTGGAATTACTTGACCTAATTTTAACTAACAACTACTTTTTGTTTAATGACCAATTTTATCTACAAAAGGTTGGTTTAGCCATGGGTTCGCCATGTGGAGCAAGTGTGGCGAACCTTGTAATGGCTCAATGGGAAATAGATTTTGTCTTTTCCTCTTCTTATTTTGGTAAAATCATCTATTACACTCGTTTTTTAGATGATATTTTTGTCTTGTTCAATGGTGATGAACTTTTGGCCAATTCTATGGTTGACAACTTTAATTCCACCACTGAATTTTTAAAATTTACTCACTCTTTTAGTAATGAATCTATAGCTTATCTGGACATTTGGTTGGTCAAAAACATAGAGTTACACTGTTTTACAGGTCAAGTTTATAGAAAACCAACATATTCAAACTCCCTTCTGCATTTTCAAGTTGCCACCCATTCCACCAGAAAAGATCTGTTGTAAAGGGCCAACTTGTGAGGGCATCTCGTATTTGTACTCTAGATGAGGACTTTTACAATGAAATTAGCACCTTAAAATATGTTTCTCCATCGAGGTTATCCAGAACGCTTGGTTGAAGACTTAATAAGTGAGGTTAAAAATAAGAGAGAAAATAGAGTGTTCACCCCGTTGTTACAAGTTCGTTCAACAGACCTCCCGATTCTTGATACACTAACACTACAAAGTGATAGTATATGTGGAGAGGTTACTAAGGTACCACAAGCTAGTGGTTTTCAGCGATCCTTTACTACAGCATATAGTGCTCAATCTAAATTTATTGTGGACATTTTGTCCAAAAATTGGGACATATTAAAAAACAACTCCGCTATTTTTGAACTACTAGGTAATAGACCCCTTGTGACATTTAGGAAGGGTAGAAATATTAAGAATATTGTTCAAATGAGCAAAAAGTATACTCCTCCACGTACTGGAATGTTTAAATGTGAGAACTGCAACCAGTGTAAACACGTGGATATTACTAATGAATTTTTCATTAATGGTCACTGTTTCAAGTTGAAAGGAAAGTTTAATTGTAATACTAGATTTGTGGTTTACCTAGCCAAATGTACTCACTGTCACGCATTTTACGTCGGTAAAACCGAGCGGCGACTGCGTGACAGAATTTATGAACACCAATATGCTATTTCTCATAAAAAACTTGATAACGCTTTAGCTAAGCATATTAATTCCTTTTGTGATCACAGATTTAAATTTATAGTTATAGATCAGTACAATCAGGATGCGAGGGGCGGACCAGCCCCCTTTAAATTGGAAGAACTAGAACTCCTGTGGCAGATAAAACTTAATGCTAGTAATTTTCCTGGTATCAATGAATTCTGCTCCATAATGAGTATTTTAAAACTTAATAGCCTTATGAGGTGAACTACAATTTAAAAACTGTATTTTTAAAAAACTGTAGGTTTATTTATGTGTAGAATATTATATAGATTAACCTGCATTTATGTATAAGAGTTTACTTTTAATTTATTGTATATATCTTTAAATATTAATTGCTTTTCCCGCATTTTTTGATTTAAATTTAGCACACCTTGTCTGATTTCCTTATGTTCTGAAGAAGTCTGTTACTAGTCAGACGAAAAGCGCTTAAATTACTACTTCTTGTGTATCGTTTTTTATACTTGGATTAAATCTTTTTATTCATTTGGTCCTGCGCCCAGGTTTGGATTGTCTTATCTGTTGATTTCCTAAAGAAGGAACTTCTGTGTTGGATTCAGCAGTTTTCTTTGAACCCAGGCCCTCCCTTCTACGCCCCTCTTTCATTTCAAGAACTGTTCACAGATGCTTCAGATGTAGGTTGAGGAGCAGCCTTTGGCATTATGAAAATACAGGGGGTCTGGTCTCCTGTTCATCATCAAAGAGATTAGAGCTCTTCTGGCACTTCAAGATTTCCATCCTCTTCTCTCCTCAGTGCCTCTCAAAGTGTTTAGACAACACCACAGTCCTGTAGTATAAAAACAAAGATGGGGGAAACAAAATTATACCTTCTTCGCAGGCTAGCTCTCATGGTTTAGTAACTTGCGGAACTATGTGGTACGAACTCTGAGCAGGTCCTTGAATCAGTCCCATGACTGGATGCTTCACAGGGATTTATTTCTGGACATTGTCCACAAGTGGGGTACTCCTGAAACAGATGTTTGCCTCCCCTCTAAGCCGACAGCTTCCTGAATTTTGTGCCACAGTCCCAGGTCCTCTGGTTTGGAAGGTGAACACCTTCTCATTTTTTTAGAAGGGGATGTTTCTATACGCATCCCCCCTTCCTCTCATTCTGAAAGTTCTGTTCAAGATTCAACAGGACAAACCCAAAATGTTGGTAGTAACTCCCTTCTGGCCAAGGCATCATTGGTTCCGTTTTCTGCAGTTAGCCAAGGGCAATCATCACAACTTACCTCACAGAGTGGACCTACTCGCACAAGACAAAGAATCTCTAATTCACGATAGGATTTTGATTCCTTATAGACACCATTTCTCTGAGGATGTACTTAGGAGTTCTCCAGGAGGCCAGCAAACCCAATACTATGAAATTCTACTTATCCAAATGGAAGAGGTTTTCTGTCTGGTGTCTTTCACATAACCTGGAACCACTGTTGGTGGATTCTTATTTGTGTGAATTGCTCATTGCTGGCTTGGCTTATTCCTCCGTTAAGTTCCACTTATCTGCTCTCTCTGCTTGTCTGCCTTTATCTCATTCTTTAGCTTCCAGGTTTGAGGCAAAACAATTTCTTAAAAGTGTCCTTCACACTAGACCTTCCAGGAAACCTGTTCCTCCTCCCTGGGAGCTTAATTTTGTTTTGGAGAAACTGACTAGCTACATTTGAGCCTGCGTCTTCAACTTCCTTGCAGCACTTGTTCTTGGAAGACTGTTCTGTTAGACACCTCTCTGGCTGACGTAAAGGCTGAGCTTCAAGCCCTTATGGCTTGTTCTCCTTTTTTTTTTTTTTTTTAATTAATAAGGACAGGGTGTCTTTGCGTATTAATCCTTCTTTTATGCCCAAGGTGGTGAATCAGTTGTCACTTAATATATTAATTTTCCCATTTTTTCCCTTCTCCACAGTCTGCTAGTGAGAAGGTACTTCACACCTTGGATGTGCATAGACAACTTACATTTTATTTGGATAAGACTAAGGCTATTGGGAATTCTGATCAGTTTTTTTGTTTCTTTTTGTCCCAGGTCTTTGGGATTGTCTGTTTCCAAACAGTTTCTTCGTTGATTTCTAAAGCTATTTCCTTTTGTTAGGTTTTTCATGGTAAGACCCTTCCTTTTTCTGTTAAGGCTCATTCTGTTGTACTACGGCTGTGGCTTCTTCTGATGTTTTTTTCAGGGGTTTAGACATTGACTCCATTCCTGAGGCAGCTACCTTGACTTCTGTGCATACTTTTACCAAACACTACAAGTTGGATGTAATACCCAGAGCTAGAGCTGGTATTGCTTGGGCCATTCTTCATGGCTTTATAGAGAGCTCTACTGGTCCTTCTTCCTCCCAAGATTCTTCCTCAGCTTTTGAAATTTCTCTAAGAATACTGCAACAGTAGAATAGAAGGACATAGTATAGTTATGTAAAATCTTACTATAATGATAGATGTCCTTCTCCACTGTTGCTGTATTCAATCCCTCCGTCCTACCTAGATTCTTTTTCTGTTCTGGGTGTATTGTTTACATCCTTTTCCTTGGACTAACGTTCCTACTGGGGTATTCAGTTCTGAGGATGGTATGTCCAAGTGTCACTTTTATGCCCTACATACACGAGGAGCATATATGCGATATATGGCATATCTTAAGATAATTAAAGAACACTGTAACAGTGAAGGAGAAGGACATCTATTGTTATGGTAAGACTTTACACAACTATACTTTCTTCAGGGGCTCAACCCCCCCCCCCCCCAGTAAGATCTAGAAAGCTTTGTCAGAGCGTAGGAAGCGTTCACTGCTAAAGTCTCCCAGGACTTCTTCAGAATCACCTTCTAAAGTTTTGAAACTATCAGCTCTGATTTCTTCAGACCAGAAAATGCACACTCCAGATCCTAAACTTTTGGACTCTAAGCCATCAGATCCCATTATCATCTCAAGGTCCTACCACTCAGGTTACGAATACCAAACCCTTGGATCCTAAGCCCTATAGTACATTGTACACTCCTAGAGCTCATTCACCAGAGTTTCTCTTGGATCCGCTCTCCCCTAGGCTCCATTCCCCTGTAATGCAGACACCCAAAAAAGCACTCCAGACCTCAGTCAGCCTCATCATCCGTCAGGTCCTTCAGGATTCTATCCAAAGCGGAATTGGATAGGATGATGCAAAAGTTCCTCAGAGCTCAGATCCAGATGGGGTTATCATGATTCCGTCCCCTGTTGGCTCCGTGAGCCTTCAGGCCACTACTCGCACAGTTTTATCTCTTTCTCCAATCCTCCTTTTGGCTTCGGAGCCCCAGGATCTGACAGCTTCAAGAGTTCCAGAGTCTGATCCAAAGAGAATTACTGCCTCAACTCCAACAGCATCCATAAGCAGTTCTGCTCCTATGCCTTTAGATCGGAATGGGTCTCAGAGCCGAAGTGTTGGCATCGGATCAGTGGAGCTGGGATCTACTCTGATGTTGGATCCATCTCTGGTCCCTGAAACTTTGGTGCTGGACAGCTTGGGTCCGGTTCCGTCCTCCAGGCATGGATCGGGTGGGAGTTGTGATCTACCGTATTGGAATGCACTGCTCTGGTGCAGGTGGCCATGGCTTTTCCGTGTCTGTCTACCTTCAAGGTTGTGAAAAGTTTTTTTTTTTCCAGTTCGAGATATCCAGTCTCTCTTCCCTCAGTCCCCTTCCCCCCAGTCCGTCCTCTCCGAGTCCATTAGACCTATTCCACTGTGACATCCATTTCCATCTAGCTTCCAGTCTGTTACCATGGACGAACTCCCCCCTGTCTTCTGAACCTCCCCGAACACCCCTCCGAGGAGGTCCATCAGACGAGAAAGTGCAAGAGGAGGCACATGAGCACTTAAAGGTGTCCCGAGACATCTGCAAAGATGCTGATTTCAAGGAAGGAAAAAGGATCCCCCAGATCACCACCCGATGAAGTTTCCTTTGGAGACATATTAGAGGTCCTTAAATAAAAAGGTGGTTGGTCTTCTGATCATCCTTCTCCAGAGGAGTCAGTATTTCAGGAGGCTTGTGGTTCTGGCTCATCTAAGTCTTGGGTGACCCCTCAGGCGGATGATCTTATTGATCTAGTCTCTCACCGGGCATGGAAGGAGACAGATTCTTTTGAGCCAATACCACATCACCCTGAGAAGTTCTTAGCTCCTCCAAAAGATAAACCCCACTGGAGCAAAGGAGTCTCTGTAGATACAGTGGTGGTGGTGGCAGACACACAAAAAAAAAATAGCAGGGCTGTTCTGTGCACCCGCCTAAGTCTAGGGTGCTGGATAGATTTGGAAAGCGAGTTTTTGCCTCTGCAACCTTCGTTTTGAGGTCCCTTAACTGTATGGCACACTTTATAAGGCTACAGAGAGATTTGACCAAAGAACCGTCAAATTCTCTGAGTCCGTGTCTGCAGAGGGTTTCAAAAGATCTTCTCAGCTGAACACATTCTTGTCAATTTCCAACTCGTCCATGATCTCTCATGAAGCAGAAGACACCTCACAGGCAGCCAGTTTAGGAATTGCCTTAAGGAGATATGCCTGGATGTGGGTATGTAACTTTGCAGAGCCTTTCACGGAGTCTTTCATCAGTGCTTCCCCTGATAGAACATCTTTGTTTGATACGTCTGTGAAAGAAATGCTTACAGTGAACAAGAAAGACTGACCCTGTCTGCAGTGGGAATCAAGTTTTCTACCCCTCAATGAACGTTCTCTAGAAATCGGAGAGGTGGTAAGAAAATGTGGTTCCACAAATGTCAAGGACCTTTCCAGGATTCGCATGGAGACAACTCCTTCAGAGGTAGCGGAGGCAGTAGATGTCACCCTTGAGGCATTGGAGGCCTGCAAAATCAGGGTTTCTGTGATTCTTTCTCTGATGGTCCCTTTCAGCACTCCTGAAGTACTGCCCACCTCTGGAGTCAGTCAGGGGACGCTTGTCCTTGCACCAAGATGTCTGAGTTACTTTAACAAAAGATTCCTGGGTGCTAAAATAATATCCAGAGGTTATTACATACCTTTTTTTCCCAGCCCTGAATCTCTAAAAGAAAGAGACTTCCCAGTGTTCCACCTAGTGAGAGGAAGGCTGCAGCACAAGAAATTCAAAAGCAGCTAGACAAGAGAGTCGTCCAGGAGGTCCCACCAGACCAGACAGGATTCGGAACTTACTCGTGTTTCTTTTTAGTGCCCAAAAAGACAGGGGACCGGAGACCAATTTTGTTTCCAAGCAAACTAAATCAGTTCATGAAAAAGTCAAAGTTCCAAATGGTCACAGTCAGTCCATTCTGCTGTTTATACGCAATGATGATTGGATGTGTTCCTTAGATCTTCAGGATGCATACTACCACATCAAAATACACAGGCACTTCCAAAGGCACTTGCTCTTTTGGCAGAGAGCCAGTCACTACCAGTTCAGAGTCCTGCCCTTTGGGTTCACCACAGCACCCAGGGAGTTCACCAAATGTATGGCAGTGGGGGCAGCTCAAGTAAGACTAAAAAGATTCAGTGTGTTTCCATACCTAGATGACTGGCTCTTCACCACCCCTACCATGTATTTTCTGCAACAGTCCAGGGACTGATTGCTCCAGATTTGTCACTCACTAGGTATTAGTCAATTATGCCATATCAAATCTGACAGCAGTACAGAGGCTGGAGTTTATTGATGCACATCTGAACACGACTTTGCAATTTGCCTCGCATAGATGCACTCAGATCTCAGGTTCATCAAATTCCTTCTCCTCCAGCTAGACTAATTCTCCAAGCTTTAGGGTCTGTGGCAGCAGCAATAGTCCTCTTTCCTTTAGCATGCTACTTTATGCGTGTCCTTCAGTGGACTCGAACTGTTCAATGGTCTATTCTTCAACTACCCCTGGCTTTTTCAGTCAAGCTTACATCAAAATGCAAACACCATATTCAGTGGTGGTCTAGACAGACATTTACCTAGGCCAGCCCTTTGTTTTTTTACCCTCATGGCCAAAGTTACTGTGGACTCCCCCCACTTGGGGTCATGAGGCTTTACTTGGGAAGGACAGTCCAAGGCATGTGATCCCCCCAAGAGACCAGTTTGCATATCAACATCCTGGAGATAAGAGCAGTCAAGATGCTCTCCCTTGAAGGACTGTTGCGATTCAGACTGACAACATGTCTGTAGTCTGGTACATCAACAAATAAGGGGGACTCCCAGTCTTACCCTCTCTGCCAGGAGGCCATGAGAGTGTCTCAAAGGGAGATCTCTACTGCTTTCTAGTTGCAATGCACATTCTGGGGAAATCCAACATACTAGCAGACAAAATTTGGCAGGCCCATTCTGATGCCTCACGTGTGGTTTCTCAGTCAGTCAGTGGCGGAGTAAATTTTCCATCCTTGAGGCCACCCTTGCTGTGACCTCTTTGCATCCCCCCCACAACCAGTGCAGCAGGTATTTTGACCTGATCTCCCCTCAGGGGAATCGCAGAGAGATGCTGTAGTCCATGTTTTGGAATCCTGTCTCCTTTACATTTATCCCCAACTTACCTTGATCCCCAGATTTCTGCAGAAAGCAGTTCTGTTGAAGAACTCAATCATCCTCATTTATACTTTCTGGTCTTGCCAGGTGGGGTTCCTCTTCCTTTGGTCTCATCTTAGTTATCCTCCCTGGATATTGGACCCAACTCCAGATATTTTCTCACACCTCTCAGGGATGAATCATCCCAATATCCCAGCCTTCTAACTGCATGGTTTCTCCAGTTCCAATAATAACCAGACAGCCCAGGCTTTCTTCCCCAGTGCATACCGTTTTAGTATCCTCACAAAAAGACTCCACCAAAAAGGTTTACAAGAGTACATGGAAAAGATTTTACCTTTGGGCCTTAAGAAACAATGGTAACCCTTTTACTGACCCTGTCTCTGCTGTTTTTGATTTTCTGGCTGCTCTTTTTAAAGAAAGAACCATTTTTTCTACGATTAAACTACAGTTGGCAGCCATATTAAATTTTCACACAGAACATAAAGTTATTGTTTGGCTTCTTCCAAGTTATGTAAAGCTTAAAAGGCACTTTCATCCTTAGACCCCCCCCCCCCACCCGCAGTAAAAGATCTTTCACCTCCCTGGGACTTGACTGTGGTACTACAAGGTGTAACTCAAAAACCCTTTGAACCTTCATCAAAATATGATTTAAAGTATCTATCATGGAAAGCAGCCTTTTTAGTTGCTATTACTTCTGCCAAAAAGATTTCTGAACTCAAAACTCACTCATCAGACTCGTACATTGTTTTCCATAAAGACAGGGTTACTTTACGAACTAACCTATCCTTTTTACGTAAAGTGGCTTCTGAATCTAATATTAACCAATCCATGCGTTTACCAGTCTTCTTTCCAAATTTTTCAAACAAAGGAGAATACATGTTACATCTTCTAGATGTGCACAGACTATTACATTTTTATTTACACAGAAGTAAAGAAATCAGAAAGTCAGACCAGCTGTTTGTTTTCTTACCAAAAAGTTGACTGGGTTATCCAGTATCTATAGTTAGATTGTCTAAATGGATGAATAAATGCATTTCTTGTATCTATTCCCAATTGCATTTCTTGTATATATTCCCAACAAGGCATCTCTGTACCAAGACCGCCTAAAGCCCATTCAGCTCGATCCATGGCCACGTCGTCTGCTTTTTTGATCAAGAATGTCTGTTGATGATATTTGCCTTTTTTTCAGCAGTTCTCCAAAGTATCTTCCATGAGTGTCACCCGAGATT
The DNA here is from genome assembly GCF_019279795.1 of Protopterus annectens. Lineage (NCBI taxonomy): Eukaryota > Metazoa > Chordata > Ceratodontiformes > Protopteridae > Protopterus > Protopterus annectens. The sequence continues at coordinate 891,389,942 of NC_056743.1, read as the reverse complement.
CACATAACTGGGGACTCTATCCCATTCAGAAGAAGAATGAAAAGGACAACATAGGCTCATAGGTAGGTACTAGGCTATTGGCCCTAGGGCCTATATAAGCCTAGCCAAAAAGGTACCCTGGCTTTTGCCATCCAATAAAATTATTTTCCTGTGCCACTGTCGAGCAGAGCCACAGAAGTGATCCCTGGGATGAATTTCCTATTTCCCATGCAGTTATCAAGATTTTTCTTGAAGAGTGCTAATGAGGAGCTTTGTTTGATATACATAGGTAGTTTGTTCCAGAGTATGGGGAGTCTCTGGGACAGGAATGTATCCCTCCAGCATGTTCTGTTTATTGTGGTGACCAGGTTTAGGTCCCTACAGCGTGTAGCTTGGAGGGATTGGGATTTCTTTAAGTGGAGCATGTCCAACAGCTCTGGTTTGACATAGCTTTGTATATTAGGCAGAGACTGCCTCTGAGTAGGTGATATACGACAGAGTAAAGCTGGAGTTTTTTGAGACTGTCTGCGTAGGCCATCTGTTTGAGGTCAGTAATCATCTTTGTGAGGTATTTCTGCGGCCTTTCCAGTTCTAGATGTCTTGTGAGGTACATACCACAAGGGGCATTGTACTCTATAATGGGTCTGAGTGACGAGTAGAGGGGAGCAATGACCTCTTTTTTTCCTGGATGAGAAACCTTTTGTGATGGTGTGCCACGTAGAAGGATTTCCTGACTAATGTGGCGATGTGATTATCAAAAGAGAGACTGTTGTCCACCTGTGTCCCAAGGTCTCATCACACTTTCAGTGTTAAGTAGACTACCGCCTATGTGGTAGTTCATGGGTACAGAGTTTTTACCAAAGGGAATGACAATGCAATTTTTGGCATTGAGCTTGAGGCCATGGCTTTGACACCAGGCATCTGTCTCAGTGAGGCCCTTTTGTAGGATGTCCACATTGTTAGGAGTTTTGATTATGGCTCCTAGTTTGCAGTCATCTGTGAACTTTGTTAGCCAAAGACCTTCTGTGTTAGCCTGTACTTCAGAGAAGTAGATACCAAACAGGAGAGGACCCAGGACTGAACCCTGTGGTACTCCACTTGTTACTGGTCTGAAGTCTGATTTGGAGTCTGCTGCTTTCACAGTGTGGGTTCTGTCAGTGAGCCAGTTGGCAACTCATCTTGTGACATAGGCATTTATACCTAGTTTAGTGAGTTTATCTATAATTCCAGAGTAGGGGATGGTGTTGAAAGCCTTGGCGAGATCTAGATAGGCTGTGTGAACCACCTTACCCTCGTATACAGCTTTGGTGACTGCTTCAAAGAAGTCTGTCAGGTTTAGGAGACATGATCTGCCTTTTACAAACCCGAACTGGGTAGGGTCCAGAGTTTGGAGATTACCAATGTCTTTGTTTATAAGTTCCATGATGATACTTTCTGTGAGCTTGCAGACCAAGCTCGTCAGGCTAATGGGGCGGTAGTTCCCGGGGTCCGTGGTGGCTCCCCCTTTGTGGAGTGGGATAACCTTCGATGTGCATCATTCAGTGGGCACAAAGCCTGAGGTGAGGCTATGATTGAATGTGGTATTTAGGTGGGGTGCCAGTTCTGTAGTTTGTGTAGAACGCAACCTGGGATGTTTTCAGGTCCCGTGGATGCTTTGTTCTTGGCTTTGGAGAGTGTGGTTTTTACCTGTGCAGCCGTGATTACAGGAACTTTGCATTCTTCCGGTATAGAGATTGGTCCTTAGGGGGTGAGTGTGTGGGGGGGGGGGGTAAAGTTATCACTGAACCTGTCTGCCAGGATGTTGTCAATTTTAGTTGGTTCTGTATATTTAGTGCCGTTGTGCTGTAACTCAGTGCAGATCTGAGTGTTGCCGTTGAGTTGCTTGACATAGCTATAGAATGCTTTGTGGTTGTCTTTAGAATCAGTGGTGATTTTGTTTTCGTAACTAGCTTTGGAGGATTTTATGAGGGAATCTCAGCTTCTTACTGAGGCTGACCAGGGAGCTCCTCCAATCATGGGATTTTACTTCTTTTTGCAACAGTTTCGTTCTTCTGTTGTAGAGTTTGTTTATGGCAGGGGAACACCAAATTGGTTTCATTTTTTTTTTTTTTGGAGAATAGCATCTTGGTTCTGTTAGGGATAGCATGATCCATGCACTCGTGTAAGTGTTTATATAGTGCACTTGTGTAGGATTCAGCAGTTGTACCTGTATTGCCCGTCTGCATGGGTGTCGTGAAGTTTGCCACTTGTCTCTTAAGAAACGTGAAGTTGGCTTTGGAGAAATTTTTTACGGTAGTTTCCCTAGTGAGGGGTGGGGCCGGGATGTGGATGTCTATGGTGATTAGCCTGCGGTTGAATCTGACAACTAGGAATTGACCTTTGGTGTGGAACACCGGTCACCCATGTTAGTTATGACCAGGTCTAGGATATTGCTGCCCCTGGTGGGGGTGTGGATAAGTCGATCCAAGACGTTGGAATTTTTGAATTCCAGAAAACATTGAGCAAAAGAGTTGGAACATGAGTACCATTTTCCCAGTTAATGGTGGGGTAGTTGAAATCGCCCATTATTAGGGCATTGGGTTGTACCCTAATATTTTCCAGTTTATCAAGAAAGGAGGAGTGGGAATCCTGGGGCATGGTGGGGGATCTGTAACAAGCTACAATTTGGATTGTGGTCTTGCCCAGAGTTAGTTACACTTGGATAATCTCGGATATATTATACTAAGCAACTAGCCTGGAGATGTGGATATCCTTTATGAATATGGGCACACCTCCTCCTTTAGTGTTTCGGTCCAGGTTAGGTGGCCTAAAGGTGTGGTATGAATTGCAGCCTGGTAATGCAGGGGTGCTCTCTGGAGCCTTGAACCATGTCTCTGACACTGCACAGATGTCGATGTTCTCCATTTTAAGAAGTGCCTCGAGTGAGTGCATTTTGAGGTTTAGACTTCTAGCATTGAGTAGCATTACCCTCAGATTTTGCTTTCTTGTACCTGTTATGGTGGTGAATTTTTCATTTGACCCTTGCCTAAAAAAGTCACTATAGGGGTGGCAAGAGCCTAAGCCAGTATCCGTAATCCCAAGGGCGACAGGTGCAGGCCATCTCTGGCAAAGCATCGTGGTCTGTCTGTCATGTCATCCCAGACAGATATTGGATCCCCGTAGAATGACACCAGAAGCTTAGCCAATTGTTGAAGTCAATCATTTTGTCCTTGTACTGTGGTGTCATTCTGGGTGATGGCAGGATGCTAATCAGGGCTAGGGTCATACCTGCCTGGGCTACAAGATCGGAAAGCTCCTCCATGTCTCTTCATGAAGTCCAGAGAGGTATGTCTCAGGTCATTCACACCAACATGGACAATGACAGAGTCATATTTGTACTTGTTGTGGAGTGACTTGAGTGCTTGCATTATGTGGCGGATCCTGGCACCTGACAGGCAGCTGACAGTAACTTCCTCCTTGTTTAGCCTGGTGAGTAGAACATTAGCGTGTCTGACTATGGAGTCACCTATGAGTAGAGTATTGGGTACGTTGTTATGCCTTATGGGCTGTGATTGAGTGGCGCACTGAGTTTGTGGGCTGTGTCTCATTTGTGTTGTGTTGGGAGGGTGGAGGTTGCTTGCGTTTCTTCTTTGGGAGGGCTCTGTTGCTTGGGCAGGTTTTATTGAGAGCCTCTGCGAATGTAGCTGTTGTATCTAATTCCCATGTTTTGTGTTTCTGTGTGTGTGTTTTGGTGGTGTATGTTTTGAGGGACTATGTGATGAGTGTGTTGTGGTACAAGTGTTTACCGTCTCCTCTTGACTGTCTAATCCAGTCTTGAGTGAAGAGAGCTTTGCTTCCAGTTTGACTATGTAAGTACTTCTCTCACAGGTTGAGGTGTTGGGTGGTAGGAGGAGAGGGTTGTCTGTGTAGATGAGGCAATTGCTGCAATGCCCCAAGATGGCCAGATTCATCAGATTGACAGGAGAAAGCACTGGTAGCTGACCCTTAGACATGCCTGTATGATGTAAAAGTCATGTGATCACCATAATTAGGCATCTGTGTTGTCTATTTTCATTCTTCCTCAACATCTCCCCTTCCATCCCTCTTCTTGTAATCTTCTGGTGTGACCTCTTGGTGTTATTGGAACCTATAGTTCCGGGTTTGAGCCAGTTCTATTACCTATCCCTTTCTCTGACTTCTTAATGAAGACTTTACAGCAACAAACTTGATCTGAGGTACTGGGGCTGGACTAGGGTATTATGGATAAAGTGAAGAGCTCAAGAGTTGGATCCAAAATCTTAAGTATGTGGCCATTGGATCCGAGGATCAGATCAGTAACCCATTCATTGAGGAAGCATGGAAATGAACAACACAGATGAGTCATTACAGTGAGTGCATAACTTTTAATTAACCTTATATTGCCCCAATGCCTAATCGGTGGTATGGAATGATGGTAAGTCAAAAGCTTGGTTAAATCCAAATAGATTGCATCTAATTCCCATCTGGCTGTAGAGAAGTAATCATAAAACTTAACAGATTAGTGAGTATAGAAGTCATTCAAGAAAATGTTGAACAATACCAAGCAATGCAGGGTTATTTTTAAAGTATGATTACACTAATACAGCATTTGTGTAATATTGATGATAGACTTACTGAATGATAATTTTGTACTGCCATCTTGTCTCCAGATTTAAAAATTGGAGTAGCTAATGATTCATTCTAAAATCTGTGTATGTATCCATTATCAGTTAAATGTCCTAGTTAATATAAGTACTAAATAATTATGTACATTTACCAACAAATTTTCAGGCAAACAATCTAGCCCACTTGATGGATCAGATTTAATTTATTTAATGCTGTTCATAACATCTCTTTGGTAGTGGTATGACATTTTGTCATATGATCATTCATTCTTCTGCAAATTGAGAATAAGTCACTCATGTCAATGCCAGAACCAGTAAAATATTCATTACATTTATTAGCTATCAGTTCATGATCATTAATCATTGACCCTTCTACAAAAATAGAATTAATAATATGATCTGTTTCATTCTTGAAGAAATTAATATAAACATTTCTGTGTTGGTGTGATCGTTTGTCAACAAATTTTCATATTTTATTTTTTGCTCCTCAACCTTTTTTATTAAACCTATTTGGACATTTATGGCAAACACAAAAAGCCCTCTCTTTCTTAGGTAATATGTTCAAATTGTTATTCCACCACACTGTGAAAATTCTTCTTGGTATTAGCTTATCTATAGTAAGTTGTCTCAACTGCACTAATGTACAATAGAGAATCTGTAGTATCAGAATCCCCCACTAACTGACTCAACCATCTCTACCTAGTCCAAAGATGGCAAGTTATTATTTAACTAGTAATAATCAGGCCATAATTATGTTTTGTCCATATTCTTGGTTACCCTTAGCAGCTCTTTAAAATGAGAAGGACAAGTGATCAGAAAACCTTGGAGGAGGAGAAATCCAAATATTTTCTATTGAAATCTGATTATCTGTACCTAACAAGTCTAGGATATTACTATCTTGAGTCAATTCCAAAATCGGTTGTGTAATAAAATGCTTGAAAATCTCAAATTCTTTTTCACAATTATTTTTTCATTTATTTTCATTAGTGGTAGGATAATTAAAGTCACCTAATCAGTAACTGATTTCTGTAGTCTAAATACTCCATGTTTTTTTTCCAATACCAGAAATTAGGGAGAAAGTTTTTTAGATACTCTGGATGCCCACAGGCAGCTCAGATGCTACATTTACAGGATAAAAAAACTTCCGGATTTCTGATAAACTGGGTATTTCCTATAAAAGCAAGAAAAGGCGACAGTGTCAAACACTTCCTTAAATGGCTGTCCCATGCTTTCACTTTTTAGTCTCACCATAAACAAGACTCTTCCAGACTAAGTCAGTCTACCAGGGCTTTGGTTTCTACTTTGGCAGCTTGGAAAAAGTGAACTAGGATTGTACTAGAGGCAGTAACTTGGTCATCTGCATACACCTTTACCAAGTACTATAATCTTGATTTCTTCTCTAGGTCCAGAGCAGGTTTCGCTTAGAACTAGGCTCCAGGAGCTCTGTGTTCTTATCCCTCTGCCTTGCATTCTAAGCTGTGGTGTTCATCCCATATGATTTAAGCTACTGCAGCAGTGATCTAATAGTACAGTTGTGTAAGTAAACTTATCCTAACAAGGAATATTCATGTAGATCACTGTTCATAGGTTGGTACTAGGCTATCAGCCCTAGGGCCTATGCAAGCCTAGCCATAACAATTCCCTGGATATTTCTTCCCACAATATTTACTTCTCTGGATCCCTGTCTAGCAGGGTGACTGACATGATCCCCGGGGTGAATTTCCTATCTCCCATCCAATCATATAGGTTCATAGAAAACTATGCTGATGAAATACATAGGTTCATAGGTTCATACTAAGCTAACTGCCCTTGAGCCATTTTAAGCATAGCCAATTATCCCTTGTGAGACTCAAACCCTACACCATGTGTTTGTAAGGCAAACACCTTAACCATTAGGCCACCCTCCCAACCGGAAGGGCGGAGGAAGCTAAATAGCATTAGGGCCAGCTATTAATCCCTGCAAGACTGCAGTGGCAAATCCAGCTCTGGATTTAGAAAAGATAGGCAAGTGGTAATGCTTGGTGAAGGTATGTACAGAGCTCCAGGTAGCAACTTCTAGGATGTCCCTGGTAGGGACCCCTCTGAGAAATGCCGCACAGGTAGATGCAGCCCTGGTGGAATGTGATCTTTATCCCCTGTGGGGTAGGTTTTCCATGGTGCTTGTAGCAGAAATGAAAGCAATGGGCTATCCATTTGGAAATGGTTTGCTTTGAAATGGCCTTCCCCTCTGCTCCTGCAGCAAAGCTAACTAGCAGCTGCTCAGATTTTCTGGTAGGCTTATCCCTATCCAAATACAATCTAAGTTGTCTGTGCACATCCAATGTGTGCAGTATTCATTCCCCTTTGTTTTGTGGATTAGGGAAAAAAGTAGGCAAATGAATGGACTGATTTAGGGCCACAGAATACACCACCTTGGTCATAAAGGAAGGGTTAGTCCTGAGGGAAACCCTGTCCGCACAGAAGATAATGAAGGGTTCCACTGCCATGAGGACCTGTAATTCAGACACTCTTCTTGCTGAAGTGATGGTTAGAAGGAAGGCTGTTTTCCAAGAAAGGAATTTCAACTCTGCTGTAGCCACTGGTTCAAAGGGGGAAAGAGTGAGCTTTTCCAGTACAAAGTTAAGGTTCCAGGCTGTAGTGGGAGCTCTCCTAGGGGGGGGGGTCTTAAATTTTTGGGCCCTCTAAGGAATTGCTTTAGCAAGGGGTGAGAGAAAAGGGCTGACTCTGTATTATCATCTTCTTCTTTCGGCTTTTCCCGGTTAGGGGTCGCCACAGCGGATCACCTTGTCCGCTCATGATTGGCAGTGGAGTTTTATAGTGTCGAGTTGCCAGCCCGGCGCCCAACCTTTCACAGAAGGCACACACACACACACACACACACACACACACGCACTCGCACCTAGGGCCAGTTTAGAGTGTCCAATCCACCTACAGCATGTCTTTGGGATGTGGGAGGAGACCGGAGCACCCGGAGGAAACCCACGCGACCGCAGGGAGGACATGCAGACTCTGCACAGAAGGCACCCTAGCCGAGGATCGAACCAGAGAACCTCTTGCTGTGAGGTGACAACGCTAACCGCGGCACCACCACGGCCGTACTGAAATGGCAGAGGTATGAATTTTAATTGACGAGAAGGATAGGCCCCTATGGAGCATTTCTGTGAAGTACTGTAGAATCTGAGGTAAGCTGGGCACTGTTGTGCCCATCCCCTGAGCCAGGCTTCAGGAACAGTAGCTTTTCCACTTTTCAGCATAGGATATTCTAGTACTAGGCCTCCTTGCCTCCAGAATGACATCCAGTACTTGCTTACTGAGGGATGCTAAGGGAGAGCACAAGGAATTAGCCAGGCTGCAAGGTTCAGGGTTTGAAGCTGAGGGTGCAGAATCTGGCCCGCCTGCTTGTGACAGCAGGGAAGGGTTCTGATACAGGTAACATGGTTGTAGCAGTGCCATACTGAGCAAGAGGGAGTACCAGTGCTAGCATGGCCAGTCTGGTGCAATCAGTATTGTCCTTGCCTTGTCCTGTTTGATCTTTAGTAGAACCTTCGAGAGTAGAGGCAGAGGGGGAAAGGCATTAACTGAGAGGCTTTCCCAGGTAAAGGACAGGGCATAGTACAGTTGTGTACACTTACCATATTCACTGTTGCAGTCATTACATTTGGGTAGTCTGCTGGCAGGTTACCCTCAGTCTGCCTGATTAACAAAGTCTTGGGTCCTGCGTCAGTTGCTGTCCCTTCTTCCATGACGTCAGGTCAGGGGTATAAAACATGCAGCCAACGCCATTACATAAGTTTTTCTTGCCCCAGATGTCAGGTTTGCAGTAGCTACTCCCTCCCTCCATCCTTCTTTTGGTTTTTGCTTTTGGGAGGGCTTGGTTATATGTGCTTTCCTTTTTTCCTAGCACATATCTAGCAGTTAGGTCTTTAGTTTCCCCTTTCTGAGGCAAGAAAGCTCTGAAGTTTTGCCACTTTAGCCACAGTTTTATCTTGCCCTCCTATATCTGTGCATGGAAGGTGCCCTAAAGTCTTTGGAAGCTAGCTGTCTGGTCCAGTCCTGGTAGGATTTACCCCGTATAGCTTTAGGGGCTACTATAACAATTATCTATTTCAACACGTACTGTTGGGGTAAGTTGTACTTTTACTTTCCACAAAGTAAGTTATGCAAATAAGTAACATCTGTATGCTATAAGTAGCTGCTTTCATTCTAACCTTCAGATATGGACTTTGTCTCCATTTAATTTTATGGCCTCATTTGTTATCAAGTTTATCTGTTATAATAGCCTTTTTTTTTTTTGCTTGCTTTCATGTTGGCTTAGAGAATTTCTGAGCTATTGGCACTTCGGTCTGTGGAGCCTTTTCTGATTAACATGAATTGTTTTCCTTTAGAACAAGCCGAGTAGTTCATAGTAATGTAGGAATTACCTTTGCAGTAGACTGTTTATTAGCAAGTTTGTTTCCAGGGACAGTTTAATGAAGTAGATGTACTTCTTAATACTTTGAGGGCAGTTAGACATTACCTAGTTCATACTGCCTACTTTAGGTATTCTAAACGTTTGTGTCATTACCCAACATAATTGTAGGAGGTTCTGTTGTATTACCTTTTGTTACAATAATGATGATAAAAGCTTTCTTGTGCTTGTGAAGCTTTATTCTTTATTGGGTGCAACCCTGTCTGCTGCAGTATTTCATTAGTGCCTTCATAAAAATGCACTACAACTTGAATGTGCTCTCAGAAGTTTAGGGCAGGCTTTGGTAAGGCTGTCTTTCAGGTCTTACCAGGCTAGGAAGCACCTTCTTGGCTGAGGACTTGTTAGCACAGGTAGCCCGTAGAAGGTTACATACTTGGTATTAATTCCACATCTTCTAGGGCATCTCATTTAGAAATTCAGAACCCACCCTCCCTTAAAGGAACTGAAGGAATTTTATACTTTGTTTCCCTCTTAGATATTATGGAAAAACTGATGGATAATTGCAGAGGAAGTCCCTGTAAGTGTCCATCGTCTTTCACATGAAATGCTGTTGATTACCCTCTCCCAGAAAGAAGATGATTGCTTCGCAAGACTGAGCAGGAGATTTATGCAACCCAAAAGGGGCTTACATTATCATGAATGGCTATTTGAGATGCCCAGTAGTTTTAGGGTTGAGTTATTTTGCAACCTTTCTGTCATTTATAGAGTCTGCCATCCAGTTTGTTGTCATGTCTTCTGGGAAGAGCTGCTGGTTTAGCAGCAGGGTGTGCCTAATTCTGCATTCTTATCTTTATTATTCCTCTTCTGACATAGTGACTGTTTTCTTTCCCAATAATCATCTGTTTTCTTTTGACATATTTCAGTCTTGCCTGAAGTTACATTTCCTAAGTTCAGGAAATATTACTTGTTTACAAGAAGCAAATTATATTTTGGTGCTTGTCTGATAGCTGTCTGTATTTTTTGATGATGGTCTGTGTGCATTTCTTTACCGAGTATTATTTTGGCCTTTTATATTAGAACATACTGTCTTGACTTGTATTTCTTGAGAATCTGTTTTCTTGCCTTCCATCATTGAAATTTTTTAAGATGATTCCTGATTCCTCCTTGGGTATAAAATTTGTTTTTGAGAAAGCTTGCTTTTAAGTTAATTTTTTTCTGTCTTTTTATATTTTTGTAGAGCAATGCCATTTTACTTTTTCATTTACTCTTTATTGACCAGATTAGTTCACAAAGCTAGTGGCATGTATTCACAGGAGACTCAAGGCAATACTTCTACTAGAGGAATTTTGGTTAGGGCATCATGAAAGCACTCTTACTCTGTTCAATCAATATCTTGGGATCTTTTACATTCACCTGAGCTACAACCAACTCAGGCAGATGGAACATTGGTTTAACACTTTGATTACCACATTTTCATTTTTATATACTATTCAGTACCCATGCCTAATGCGCTTATTTTGACACTGTTGCTAATGCAGCCTTTTTATGGTTATATGTGTATAGGAATATTTGACACCTCATCATAAACTCATAATATCGAACCTAAATAGATCAAGCATTCTTGCATGAAGCTAACACTATTGGGGCAGGCTCAAACATTTTGTTTTGCAGAGACCAAGCCTCCCTGGGAAAGAGCAGGTTCCCTGATTCTTGTTTTAAGGTCTGAACATAGTTTGAACGAGACAAGTATTTCTCTACTGTAGTTTAGCGCACAAAAACGCTGGTGTATGCAATCAACTGATTTTTCATCACATACAGCAGTTTTTTTTCTATTCAGCAAGCTGAACTTGTGATAACTGGTTTGTAAACTATTTATGGAGTAATAATAATGGCCTTCATTTCATACAGTCAGTACTTACATTTAACTTTCAGTACCTTGTCAAAGTTAAGCATGTAGATCCATTTATCACAGATTTATTCTATCTAGTCTTAATATCGAATTTAATATAGCATTGCTCCTTGAACAAAAACACTTAAACAGTCAAGTTAACTATTTAGAATGTAATTTGTGACAAGGAATTAGCTAGTGACCATATCTTGTTTATTTTCATTATATTACAAATCTTAACATGAACCATTGTCTTTTGTACTTGGTATTGCAGCAGTCGCCTTTATTAAGAAGACATAAATATTAGATGCTCAGTTTCCATTATAAAACCACAGATGATAGATTTTGTTATAAATTAAGGATTTCCTTTTCTGATCCCTGATGGTTATTAATTCTGTATTTTAATCTTTGTAATCATTCTTTTAACCTTTATTGATGGTTTGTCTTTGGTTTTCCATTTTCTAGTTATGACTTTCTTAATCACTATCTGCACTAAAGATAGGAATGATTACACCTGTTAAGTACATGTTATTTTACACCAGTTCAACAAAAACATCTCTATACTGAGGTTAAATTCTGTTCCAAGCAACAAAACTTAGCATATTGAGCATTTCTGTATATTCCCAAAGTACATGCTCCCAGGAAGCTTTTTATGAACCATCAGAGCTGAAGCATATGTCTGTAGCCTGTGGGAGCATTTTTCAAGCCTCCTAGGGGTCCAGATGGAGAGATAAGTCACCAAGTAAAGGAGAGTAGCATTGCTGAAATTGAATTCATCCTCGGTTCTTGGTGAGTACCTTCATAAGGAGGACCCTGTTTTTCACAGAATCCCACCAAGATGACACTGATATATAGACTGTAATTTATATAGCCTATATCATGGACAGAAGTAGGTGAAAAATTAAAAAAAGATAGCTGGGTGCACAAGACCCAGGATAAAAAAGTGCCCAATCCTGGAAAGTTCACTGGTGCCAGGACTGGAAAAAATGACAGTGTAGAATCTTCAAAATACAAAAGCATTCCTACAGTGGGGCCAGGCCCAGGAGGAGGATGCCCCCCATGAAGGAAGTAGCAGTCCACAAAAATCACAACTGTTAAGCCAAAAAAGAGCAATAAAGGCGATAGAGTAGACTATTGAGGATAAGAAAGAAGTTATGTATTGTTACTGTTATGCAAAAAGCCCAGAATTTCCAGATAGAAGATATGCAAAAAGGTTAAGAAAGAAATTGGAAGAAAGAAAAATACTTACACAAGAGAAACTATCGGAAGCTTCAAGTAAAATTTGTGTTTATTAATACAACAGGTTTGTGAAAAACATTATATAGACCAAGAAACATTGATCTGTTTGGTAAAAGAAGAATCTGAGTAAGTGCAAAAATATAAACAACAAAACCTAGAGGTTTTTTAATAGTATAAAAAAGTATTGACATGGGAAAGAGCAAGAGATTTGATATGTTGCAATATCTATGCAAAGTTGAAGGCCACATTAATCAATACAAAAAAGGCAGCCCCAAAGATATTCAAAGAAAAATGCAGGCAAAGGCATCCAGATATGGAAAATTTCACAATAAAAAATATCAGAGAGAGGGAATGCAGAAAAGATTAGTAAAGTAGAAGTTAGTTATGGAATTCCTGCCAAGTGAAGGATTTGGTGCAAAGAAGCTAACTCCGAAAACACCACAGCAGCATAGAGCACTTGTATATCCAAATTAAGGAGAAACCAGTGGAACGGGAAGCAGCAGTTCTGTTGCCATATGAAGATACTTTGGAGCCTCTCACAGGAAACCAGTATAAATGTTCACTTGAAGCTGGACAGCAAGGGAAGGAAAAGGAAACTTTGGCAATTCTGACGCAGTCAATGTTGAGGAGTGATAGGCCAGCGAGTTCCCATATGACAGAGCAACGGATGAGAAACTGAAGAGAATGTGCCACAGGAAAATGTTATAATAATTTCTATAGAATGCCCGCAAGAAATGGAGAGCAAAAAATGTGCCCTCAGTTTAGAAGAAAATGAGCTAAGAGAAGAGTTGCTTGATTTAATAGAGATAGGCAGACATATTAAGATCAATGAAAGAAATAGACAGCAGAAGGTCAATAAAACCCAAAAAGTTAGAAGTTTGATAAAACATATGAACACAGTAAATAGGACTGTTCCTAGAGATCCATGCAATATAACAGAAGTAAACAGGATATATTGCTTTGCAGCTAAATTAATAACAGATAAAGTTTTACCACAAGAACACAGGGTAGTAAGGGAAAGGAAGGGGAGATATCGAATACCATCATGGAAGTATCTAATAGAGAAAACTATAAAGCAGTTAAGACAATAAGTGTCACTGCTAGAAGAGTATAGAAGAGGGAAAGCGGGAATAGATTAACAAAAATACTCAGATAGACTTGATAAAAGCAATGCACAGTATTATAACCGATCAGGATTTATCATGCACTATCACAAATAATAAACTAAAAATATCAGCACATGCAGAAAAACTTAGAAGACACGCAGTTAAATATAAAGGAAAACTGAAAAAGAAGCAATTTATTGATGACCCAAAAAAGTTTTATAGAGAATTGGGAAACAAGATAAAGGGAACTGAAAAGTCGCCAAAAAAAAGAAGAAATAGATACATTTTGGAGAAGTATTTATGAAGATCCTTGGATAGAAGAAGTAAACAAAATAAGAAGTTTAAAGGTACAGGATGTGAAATAGGATGAAATAACCATAGAGATTGAAACAAAGTTAAGAAAAGCCTCCAGTTGGAAAACCCCGGCCCAAATGCAGTACCTAACTTCTGGTTAAAAGTATTAACATCTTTGCACAGATTTAGCCATGAGTAAGAACTGTTTATATGCACACCCCAAACAGACGCCAGCCTGGTTAACAACAGGAAAAACAATGGTCCTTCTTAAGAGTGAACATGCAAGCTACCCTAAAAATTATAGACCAATAACTTCCATTCCGATGATGTATAAATTACACCAGAATCGATGCCGACAGAGTGTATAGTCATTTAGAAGAAAACTATTATGGCAATAGAACAAAAGGCCACTAGAAATTCATGTGGAACAAAGGATCATTTGTTGTTAAATAAAGCCATAGTGGAGAACTGTAAAAAGGGGAAGAAAGTAAGTGTGCCATGGATTGACTACAAAAAAGCATTTGACAGTATCCTACATTCATGGATAAAAGAGTGCTTAAAAATGAATAAGGTGCAGCCTACACTGATTGATTAATTACAGTGACCATGAAACCATGGCAAACCACTTGGCAATTAAGCCATGATAAAGGATAAATTATCATTCCAGGGGTAAAAATTCAAAGGGGGATATTCCAGGGTGTCTCCCTGTCACTGCTGCTATTCTGTCTTGCCATTAAGCTATCTACTTAACAGATTAATCCATGACTATAATTTGGCTCCTAGAAATCAACAAAAGTGTAAAGACTTCTCATCTTATCTTTGTCGATGATTTAAAATTGTATAGCTCATCAGATGAACTGAAAGCACAACCGCAAGAAGTCAAAAAAATTTCAGATGATATGAGAATGTCATTTGGTCTTGATAAATGTGCAAAAGCAATCTTTAAAGCAGGAAAGCTGCAGCACCAAGAAAACATCAGTTTGGGACAAGAATGTGATATAGAAGAACTTGCGCAAGAGGGAGTGTATAATTTGGGAATTGATGAAGGATCAACAGTAAAACATTAACAAATGCGAATAAAACTTAGGAATATTTAAGAAGATTTAAATTAATCCTGAAAATAGTGTTGACATCTAGGAACAAAATTCAAGCTGTAAACCAATTTGCTCCTCCTGTCCTAACTTAACAGTTTTGGAGTGAATGGCCCCCCACAAGGTGTTGGATAGATTAGATAGGAAAAGAAGGATGCTTCATGCTCATCAAATGATTAATAAAAATCAGTGCAAGATTATATATTCCCCGTTCCCAAGGAGGTATGGGCCTTCTTGAAATTTATTACATGTATAGATCTGCAGTCATGGGACTGCACACACATCTGCTGACCTCACACGACCAGAATGTAGTGAAAGTTTTGAAACATGAAGAGATAAATCGAAGATGACTTCCCTGCTTAGTCTAGCAGAAGCATATTGGCATCAAACATGAATGGAAATTAAATCAGAAATAGATAAAAATCAGCCAACAACTGAATGTGCCAAACAAAAGAAAGAATATAAGGTGAAGACTCAGATGAGAAGGCAGGAGATGTGGAAAATGCATAAATATAGTTGCAGGTATGAAAACTCCTGAAAGAACCTCACATTGATCAGGATCAAACACAGGATTGGTTAAGGAGAGGCAAATTCAAACCAAAAGATGAAAGGTTAATATTGGCAGCTCAAGATAGTGGGCTACGTACACGTTGATTTACAAAGTCCATTGAACATGTGGGAGAAATGGATAAATGTAGGTTTTTTAAAACAGAATTGAAAACAGTCGCATACCTTGTTGCTGGTTGTGACATACTAATGGCAGAAGGACTGTATACTGACAGGCATAATGTGGCAAGACTGTTGCACTGAGGATTGTGCAAACATGGTGTTGAAGTGGCTGAAAAGCACTGGAAACATGAACCACAAAGCATCATAGAAAATTAAGTCTACATCACATGGGATCATCCATTAGCAACATATGTTCTTCGTGTTTCACTGTTGCAGCCATCATTGTGGGTTATCCCTGTTGGGTAGCCCTTGGCTGGCCCGAATACCAGAGTAAAGAGTATCCCTCCTGCTTCAGCTGCAGGTCACCTGAGACTGACGTCAGGTCGTCACGGCTATAAAGGGAGGCAACTGACACCATTACATCAGTCTTTCTTACCGTGGAGCCCGAAGCAGAAGCAGTTTGCGAGTGCATCAGTCGGCCCCTGGCAGAATGAGGAAAAAAAGCTGCTAAAGCTAAGTGCCCCATTGGGGATCTTTTTCTTGCACTTAACCAATGTCCGAAAAAGTAAGTAATTGTCTCCGCTGTGGTAAACAATTGTGTCTGCTGTGAAAAGCAAATACCACACTGAGACTTCATAATCTGTGCGTGACTTGTTTAGGCCCAGACCATGACGTCCCCGGATGTCGATTCTGTGCTTTATTTAATGCTAGGACCATCCATATTACAGCTGAATTTGTAGCCAGGCATTTCAAGGAGATTAGTTCCCAGCGTGAAATGGCATCTGTCGGTCAGTCTATGGTGAAAATCCCTAAAAAGAGAAAAGAGAAGGAAAGAGGTAGACCACAAAAGGTTTGGCCCCCAGACACAAACCTGAAGTCAGCTAACCTACCATTCACTAGCACAGCGGAACTCAGTGATGCGCCTACGCAGCCCCTGACGACAGCTGTACAGCCACTGCAGGCCTCTACTGAGGACCTTTTGGAGTCCGGTACACTGCCGGAGCAAGCTTCTTCCTAAATGTCGGTCGCCAGCCCCGTGATTGGGTCTGGAGCCACTATGCAGACACCGGCTTCCGAGGAGGCCTTTTGGATGACCGACTCCAGACAAAAACTGACAGCCAGGCTGACAGCCAAGACTGCACCCAGGCCCATTGGATCTCTTGAGGCCTAAAAGCAAGGCCACACCTAGGAAAACTCAGGTCCCTATGCTCAGTCAGTCACTATCTCCCACCCAACTTGCTCAGTCGCAGCAGTTACTTAGGATGACCAAGAATTTAATCACTCTCATCAGAGGGAACCAGTCTACTCAGGCTTCTCCAGGCAAGAGAATAAGGGACCTCTCTCCAGAGGTGCTTTCAGAACCAGAGTCTGATGACTCAGAATTTCTGGACTCAGATGCTGAACAACAGCCCGTGACAGCCTTCGAGGATTCTGATGCTGAGGAATCCATTCCTTCTGCATCCCCTCCTCAGGACCTCTCTTTTGGGGAGACCATAAATACCCTTAGAGAGCATTTCTATTGTGAAGCTCAGGACTACCCCAGTCGAAGAAAAGCCTGAGAGTTCCTGGACTTAGCACAGCACAAACCCTTAGTCATCCCTCCCATTCTGGATGTGGTGGAGGATGTGTTACTGGAATCTAGCCTCACACCTGATGCCCTCCCTCCTGCACCCAGTAAGCCTGATCGATATTATAGGGTGCCAGATACCCATAAGTATTTATTTAAGAACCCTGAAGCCGACCCAGAGGTCATCACTCAGGGACCCAAGGGGGCTAGGGCCAGTTCCTCCAAAAACCCAGTTCCCTCTGACAAGGAGAGCAGGGCCTTGGACCGATGGGGCAAAAAGGTATACACTTCAGCTACCCTAGCCATTAGAGCCCTCAACTGCCAGTTCCATATGCTGAAATATCAACAGAACACGCTGGGTTTATTAAAGCAGAAAATTTCCTCCTTACCAGACAGTGCTGCTACCAGAGAACCGGGGAGATCTGATGCACTCCATCTCTCAAGTGGCAAAACATTCCCTGCATTGTGAATTTGATTCTCTAGAAGCCTCCAGCAGGACTACTGTTTCTGCACCAGTCATCAGGAGACATGCATGGTTGAGAGAGCAACCTTTGCCTGATCACATAAAATCCAAACTTCTGTATGCCCCCTTGGCTAGGGAACAATTGTTCGGCCCTAAAGCAGAGGGAGGTGATCAAGAAAATGGAGGATAAGGCCAAGTCCATTCAGTCAAAGACTTCCTACAGGTGCAGCCCCCCCCCCCCCCGATTTAGTAGGAACTTTCCCACCAAACACTGGTCCTTTCCTGCCCAAACCAAACCTGTGCAAAGAAAGGGACGCAGAGATAGGCCCTCCAGGCAACAGCACTAAAGCCAGCAGAGGCCTAGACAGTGGACCTCCACCACTCCTAGGCAAGGGAGTTCTAAGTCCATGGCCTTCCCCAAGGACTCACAATGACTGCCCCTCTCCCCTCTGCCTCTCACCCCCAGGCTAGGAGGAAGGTTATCCCGATTCTTAAACATGTGGCAAACCATCACAGCAGACCAGTGGATCCTAAAAATCATTTCCCAAGGATACAGATTCTCTTTCAAAGAGACCCCAAGTTTATTGGGTTATCCAGATATATCAGCAAATCAGAGGACAAAGGCCCTCAGCCAAATTCAAAAACTCTGTGCTCAAGGGCAGTGGAGCCAGTACCAGAGGAACAAGCAGGAAAAGGAATTTATTCAAGGTTGTTCCTAGTACCCAGAAAAGAGGGCACCTGGTGCCCTATCCTAGACGTATCCACATTAAACCTGTCCCTCGTGGTGACAAAATTCAAGATGCTAG